>NC_049995.1:9052796-9075048 GCF_000003815.2 Branchiostoma floridae
ATGGCGCCGGAACGAGTCTGCAAGTGGTACAAGTTGGGCTTTCCACCACTATAAGGTGAAACGCTGCAAAATATTTGCAGTTATAGTAGAATGCCCAACTGCCACCACCTCCAGCCTCGTTCTGGTGCCATGACCCGGGATGACCCCGGAAATCCAACATGGCCGCCATAACTGGAGTTAACTCTGTGGATCTGAATAAAGTCAAGTCACGTCAAACATCTTAGAAGGGTCGTGAGAATTTGTCCGCCCTCCTGAAAATCATAGCATCGCCGGTTCCCCAACCACTTCTGAAACATCTTGAATCGCAAGGTCAAGATTCTCACCATTTAGATCCATCCATTTTGAAGATTGTAAGTGGGGACAGAGTACTAAAAATTACTTCGTTATTTTTCAACAAGGCTCGAAAGCGCCTGAGGTAACCGCTAAGCGAACCTTTCGGAAACCGCAAAGTGACCTCATACGATGGAACTTCCAGAATCTTAAACAAAGGGTGCGCTACTTTCAACACTTGAATTTCACAGTAAAACCCGTGAAGATTAGGCAAAAAGCAATTTGAGTTCTAAAAATTACTTCCTTACTTTTCTACAAGGCTCGAAAGCGAATGAAGCTTCGCCTTGGGTAACCGCTAAGCGAACCTTTCGGTAACCGCAAAGTGACCTCATACGATGGAACTTCCAGAATCTTAAACAAAGTGTGCGTTACTTTCAACACTTGAATTTCATAGTAAAACCAGTGGACAGAGAGTAGAAATCATTTGAGTACTAGAAATTACTTCGTTGCTTTTCTGTAAGGCTCTAAAACTATTGGAATAACTGCTAAAGTCGGGGACCCGGACGTTCCTTTTTTTATTCTTTTTTGTCATCGTTGTCTTGATCTTAGACGCTTTTGACGTCAAGATTCCAAAGTGTAATATAATCATAATTACAATGCTAATAAGTATAACTGTTCTTAGTTATAGATAGACAGAAAAATTCACTGCCATCGATAACCAAATCAGTATACGTCATTGTACAACTCCCACTGGCAGTTGAATTAAATTTCTTTTTAGCAAAATTCATTTCGATTCATCTTCTCTTCTGCTTTAGACTGGTGACTCTCTCTTCATATGATAAGACAACTCATAAAGTTTTGTGTCAATCGTTTCTTACGGCTCAAGGCCACAGATAAAAGTTAACTAATGATTATTGCATTTGTTCATATTCTATGTTATAGGCATATGCACCTGTCCCCGAGCACCATCCACCCTAAGTGGGCATGCCTGTACTTGGTGCTGAACGACCACACAAGCAAACACGACTGTCCTTGCACAGTGCACACGGTGTAACAATCCCTGTGTACTTAAGTCATGAAACTTATCTAGCTTGCCTTTACTTTTTTCAGTTTCCTCTGTACACTAAATAGGGCCCCGTAACATGTGAAAAAAAAGTTGGCAAACATACAAAACAATCATAATAAGTTATATCAAAATGTATCAGGTTTATAATTTTTCATTTTACTCTATCAATGAGACAGTACAATGTACAAGTGCATTTCATCCTCAACTGTATTTCATGTAATGATTATTGTCTTACATAAGATTCAAATTGGCAGAATAAAAGAGACAACATGTGTACGAAAATGGCAGGCGGCCTGCGTGGCAGCGCCGTATTGGATGTGTTTGGCGCTTGACTTTGCTGCGCTCGACAGGACGCTCTCTGAGCCTAGCAGTGGAGAACATCAGGGGCTGCAGCTACGCTTTTCACCCAACCTTTCGGCAATCACAGGGGGTTGACTCGGGGAGGAGGTAGACTCTCGACCGAGCGCGAGGCGTCGGGAGAGCCGGTGGAAGAGATGCGGATGTGGCGGAGGCAACACGGAACCAGCCAGATCAGCCGAAACACACTAGGGGGCGATCTATGGACGGGGTGATGCCAAACCGGAAACAGCAACTACTGTACACATCCGAGAGACGACAGGTGTGTGCGTAGGTTTTATAGGGCCAATTTTCTGGGCAATCCTTATTTGTGGTCACACCCCTGGCTATACTTTTCCCTACCATCCATACACTTTAATAAATAGATTTTGTGATCGATACAGCTTATAATGCGAGATATAGCTTTGTATTGAATTACCCGAAGAAATTGCGCACACACGCGTACTTGTGATTGCGCACACACGCTCACTTGTGAAGTTCGACGTAACTTTCAAAGATTCTCTGCAGGGTTGAAGAAGGTGCGACGCGCAAAGTGAGCCGGGATTTGTTTTGATCGCCTCGACCACCTCATTGTTCCCTGACATCGCCTACGGCACCCCCTTCTCGCTACATGTCACGGTATAACGAAATGTTTGAGGTGCTAAAACTTGCTACGGTGTAGACACATCCCTAAAAGGCACATTCATTCATTTCTCCATACGAACTTCTGAATAACATCATGGTAGAAAGTAGCAATGTACTACGTGTATACAGGGTACATTTTGTTAGACCAGTGACAGTTGATCACACCAGCACTACCAGAATCGTGGACTGTTTTGTCCGTTTGTAGCACCCCTTCCCAGTAACCAGTAAGTGGTTTCCGACTGGAGGCTCGTAGTGCCGCCAGCTTTTCCATTACAGTATGTGACTACAGTACAGTACAGTACAGTACTGCAGATACTTTTAAGTTCGCGGATGACGCTACCGCGAACTCAAAACCACCGCAAATACTCCATTTTCCTGCTAACGCGAAAATAAATATCCGCGAACGTAAATGCGTTTATAGTAACTGCCAGCTTTGGTTGCAAAATAAAAATGCAAAACGAAAGTACTAGTATCAAACGTATTGGCCTACTCCCCCTCTCCTCCTGAATGAGATCGTCCATGATACCAAAGTCAAGGTAAGAACAAGACGTGTTTTTTTCTTTCCGTAGGTAAGAATTTCTTCGTAGACATCTTTAACCATCTAGCTGTTATATCCTATGAAGAATACATGTGTATCAGCTAATCGTGAAACAGTCGTATTGCTATATACTAGTATTTGTGCCTAAAATGTTTAGACTACAGTGCCATTTTGGTGATTTCTACTTGAACACCTTGAATCGAAACAACGATGCAACCATCAAAATGGCGACCACTGCCAAGAAAAAATAATTTCATTAGTCAAACAGAACTTATGTAAGATTCACTGAGTCTCACAGGAATATACATTTATTAGTGTCGATACAAATAGACATATCAGCTGTTATTACTTTCGTTTTAGTGAAAACCCAAGATGACTGCAAACTTCAGTGGGAACTGGAAGTTCGTAGAGTCAGAGAACTTTGACGCCTTTTTGGAGGCGTTGGGTAAGGTGGCTATTTCTTCAATCAATTTAGCCCCCCCCCCAGGTGGCCAACGTTCTGGCCGTCACTTTGGCGATTTTTAAGGTCTGAATACCTGTTTACGCGTTACCATGCTCAAAACGGCCTTCAACTTCTTTACACTCTTATTTGTGTATCAAGTAAGCTTCTTACAACGTTTCTTCAAGCTCAAAAACTGGTAAACCTTTGTCCATTATCTACCAGCAAAAGTTTGCGTGGTGTGGTAAACACTCCTAGGCCGGCTTCACTCCTCTACCAGCTTCTGATATTACCTTATGCTACAGTATGATCTGCTTGGAGATTAGCAGTAGTATGGTGTATTGTGGTGTGGTATACACCATTATTGAAAGTAAGCAGATATCATAACGTGTGAGTTATTTCACTGACATACTAGTTCATGTAAAATTGTGCCAGACAAAAACGCACACAACCCAAATGAAATGGTACAGACCACATGAGGAAATGATCATGAACTTACACTTGTACGTACTTATACGTAATCTATTATAGAAAAGGGGAGCCTGAGTAAGCAAACGTCAATCGTTTTTTGAGGTTCGTAGCGTTTATCACTTGTGATTGTGGAAAGCAATACTCACTGGACACTACCTAAACGGATCGGCGGGAGGGAGAAACTGACTGAACTTTGAAATTTGAATAACCAACGTTAACGATAGCAATCAAACCCAACCCTGACGAACCAAACACTGCTAAACCAATAACAAAAGGGCATACCAGTCAAAATAATGCCATCTGGCATTGTGGCAAATATTTGCCTTCATTTCCGAGGGGCACAATTTCGTCTTTTACCTCCGTGAAATTAAACGGGAGGTATTGTTTTTGGTACATCTGATTGTCTGTGCTTCTTCCCACACCTTTGTCCACGTGGTAGGCACACCGGAGACAGGAAGTTAGGCCTAAGGTCCCAGAATCATGATGTTATCAAAGGTTATCTTATTTCCTGTCTTCAGTTTCCTGCTATATGCATGCATGTTGCCTTATGGGATCCGGTAGGAAATTTTTAGATAAGAGCATAATTGGAATCATCGAGAGATCCACACCAATGAATGAAACAAAACAATCACAAAAACTTTAACTTTGAAACAGTGAAATTGGACGCGCTTTTGGATATAATCCATAAAAGCCAGTGTGGCCCATAGAGCGGTGGACTCACTTTACATATCAACGAAGAAAGCAGGTGTTGACCGCCATATTGTGTTTGAAAACGCTCAAGTGTTTGAAATGTTTTGTTTCATCGGTTATGGCCATCTCTTCCTAGCTTGAGCTATAGACATTTAAGAATGGCTATTCAGGCCTTAAATTTTCCGAAAACGATTTAATCAATGACTGCAAATCGAGACCCCAACATGGCGGATGGCACGGTAATGACGTCACGAGAAAACGCTCTATGTTGAAAATACAGGTGTGGACCCCGCTATGCGCGAAATAGTACAATCCACCATCCCGCGAGAAACCATCATGCAAGATGGCGACACCTTCAACATCAAGACCATCGCCCAAAAGATTACGGAGGTGAAGTTCAAGGTTGGGGAGGAGTTCGAAGGCGAGATACAACAGGGCAAAGTGAAGGTCATTATCATATTTTTCAAATTTCACACCAACAGGAAGTTAGGCCAAAGGTTCCAGAATAGGTTATCAAAGCTTATCTCATTTCTTGTCTTGCATTTCCCACTGAAAACATGTCTGTTGACTTTTGAACATGGCATAGTGAAGGTCATTATCAATTTTCTTTATCTTGATATCGTGAGAATAACTCAGCTTCTTTTATTTAAAACACAACTCTTGAAAGATCACACAAAATGTTGAAATACGTGTCTATAGCTAAAAGACTCTGGCTGACTGTAAGCATATCGTATACTACTAGAGTCATAGTTCCAAACCGGCACCCGGACGGGCAGTACGGCATATAAAATACAACAAAATACACAAAGCGTAACAAAAATGACATGACTCATGGGCATAATTTGTGCATATTTCTTGGTGTACACATTTATTTTCCGTTTCCGGCAAACCCGATCCCAGCTGTATCAGGCTAACATGCCAAAAATTAATTTTTTGCAAATTGCAAACTTTTCTGTCAGTTTTTATACCAGTCCTGTATTATGTAATATCCTACCAGATCAGCCCGACCCTGGACGGTGGGAAGCTGCGTTTCGAGTTTGACTCGCCGAAAGGGAAACAGGTCCAGGAGCGGGAGGTCCGGCCCGACGGACGGCTGTACCTGGTAAGGGCAAGTTACCTGTTGTGAGTAGCTTGAAACATCACTTTTTCTTTCCTTCTTCTCTTGTCCTTTGAAATGTTGACCAAAAAACAGCGGACTCTACCTGAAACGTCTGACCGTTTCCAAAATCATATCCAGTTGCTTGAGTAATTGCTAGTTGGTGCATGATGTGTTTATTAGAATTTTGATCTATCGCGATTGAATAACTTCACGCTTCTTTTCAACAAGGTGCTGACGGCACCGGATGGGACCAAGTGTACCAGGATCTTCGCCAGAGAGTAACGTTATAACCATGGCAACCTGTCACCGTGGCAACCCGTCACCATGGCAACAGGAGTGACCATGGCAACAGGAGTGACCATAGCAACAGGCGTGACCATGGCAACTGGAAACAGTTGTGTGTTTTGTTGTTCCAATCTGGTGGAGTGCAGCAAATCATCGTAGGTTGAAGATGGTGGTAAACATAATAAAATCACGATTTCTTTATTTTCAATGCAAAGTTGTCTATTTTTTTGTTTACTTTTATTACAAAAGTAAACAAATTGTTTCGGGCCAGTTCTTCTGTTCTAAACTAATAATGTCAATGACGTCGACGTCTGTCATCTGATCTCTCCTAGGACCAACTCCGATCTCGATCGGCGATTCTACTGGATCGTGATCTCTACTGTGACATATACGAATGTGATTGAGTAAGAATGAACAGAGCAGTAGTTGCTAGGCCAGAGCAGGTAACATTTTTACTAGCTTGCAAAAGTTACCTAGGCGATATGAGGCTTGCTTCTCAAGTCCGCCATGGTCAAGCCTTATGCCAAACCTATGAATTTATCCAGGTAAACTAACAAGTATAAAGTCTCGCGTGGACTTATCCAAAGGTAAAGTCAAAAGTTTAAAGTCTCGCTGGACTTAAAACCATGACATCATCGTCACAGGTTTAATCTGTAGGTCAACATCCGATACTCATACTCTTCTCTACTTACTGAACTGGGATGGGAAAAACTATCCGACCGCCGACACATTCAGACTCTTATTTTATTCTATAAAATCGTTCATGGCCATACTCGACAATATTTAAATGATTTGATACCACCCTTAGTATCAGACTCTGCTTCCTATGACCTTCGTAATAAAAACGACTTTCTGTCACTAAAATGTACCACAACCCGCTATAAGAAATCGTTCATTCCCTATGCAACGTATCATTGGAACAACCTTACCCTAGCAGATCGTTCCTTAAGTCTTCCTCACTTTAAGAAAAAAATGGTCAAATCCGTGCGCCCTGTCTCTGTTCCATACTTCAGCATAGGTCCTCGTTTCACTTGCGCTATTCTCACTCGTTTCCGCCTAGGTACTTACAGTTTAAACTCCAACTTGTACTCTCGCAATCTTGTTACTAGTAGTGCTTGCGCCTGTGGCCATCATTGTGAAAGTATTCATCATTATTTTTTGTACTGCCCCAACTACACCCAATACCGTATCTCCCTCCTCAGCAACTTGCATAAGCTGGTTGGATTTGCTATTAACATGGACAATCTCTCGGATAATGATTTAGTCCATTTAATGATTCGAGGGTCCGCATTTCTATCCAACTCAATTAACACAAAACTTCTACAGCATGTACAATTATTCATAAAAGAAACAAAAAGATTTGAATAAGTGAATCTCTATCCTACCAGCTTGGCCCGGAGTACCTGTCCGAATATCCACCAATACTCAAATGTAATTTCTTATGTTCTATGATTTTGTTATATGGTGTTACTTAACATTACTTTTGTTATATGCTTTGCTTGTCTGTATTTGTTTCAATGTTCTTTTGTACTCTCAGTTTGTTCCTGATGACGGCACGAAAATAAGCATGTTGAGCTTGAGTGTGTCGCCATCATGTTATGTATTTATCTGTTGCAATAAAAAAAATAAAAAAACATCCGATAGGTCAACAATCTGTAGTGCATGATCAATGTGCGAAATGTACATGAGAAACTGAATTCCACGAAATGTTTACATTACTTTAGACATTTCCATGAAAATGAGACATAGCGGAACAAAACTAAATTCCACGAAATGTTTGCATTACTTTATACAGTTCCAGGAAAATGTGACATAGTGGAACAAGAGGGCCCTTTCTCTTAGTCTGATTACGTCAGTGATAGCAGAAAACGTCACTATGGCAACGGGCGCCATGTTAGCCAAGGTGACCTCAAAGGCATTCAACTTTTGGACGTGACCAAGTAAAACTGTGGCTGGAGTGTTATCGATATGATGAAGAAATATTTCTACCGTTTCAACAAATTAAACATTACTTGTGATTATGTTCTTCTTAGAAAATGTATATTTTGTATTAGGAGTACCTTAACATCACAGAAACAGTCATGAGAAAAAAATACGCCCCCTTTTTTCACCTTGTTGACATTGAGCCGACATGGCCAATTGCAAGTCAAAGCCGTGTTGACTTTAGGTGTCTGGTACACCATGCAACAAGTTCTATGATTACCTAAACGAAATCTACTGAATCTACCGTATAATACATTCCGTTGTTTGTTTGTTTTATTTGGATCTCCAGAAATATAGTCATTCTGTGATTGTTTACTGATGTTTGTTGCTCTACTTCCGAAACAAAACGGGTGGTTGGGAATTTTTATTTAAAAAACCGAGTAAAAGTTCCTTTAGAATCAACATCCATTATTTGCAACGACCCCCTTTGGCACTTATAAATAAGTTCAACTTTTGACCGGGTTCTTTTCCACATCTCGTCCCACCGACACACCTTCGCCAGTTCCTCGGTCCACCTGTCGACACCCCCGGAAGAAAACCATGAGTTTTAACGGTACCTGGAAGCCCCTCAAGACCGACAAGGATGGGATGAAAAAGTTCTACGAACTACTGGGTAAAGATTTAAACCTAACAGTTACATCTAGTTGCACGGTGCTTGGTTATATTTCGAGTATTGACAGGTCTTGACTGTATATTAGAAAGAGGAACAAGGTATTAAGCTTATAAGTGATACTTTTCAAATTGTGCTTTTGCTCATTGTATAATAATGAGAAAGTGGCAAGTAGAAGAGCTTTCATCCAAATCTTAAAAATACGTCCATCTGTAAATAAGAAGTATTACCTTTGAGCAACCGAATGTGTATATATATCCTTTGTGCACCAATGTATTCGACGTTCGTTTCAGCAAGACCTACCAAGTACCTATTGACGTACATGCGTTAGGGCTTTACAAGAAAAAATGGTGATCATGGCCTCCATTGAATACATTCAAACATTTCGGCAAGGTATTTCCATATGTTCACAATAACGTTAGCGTTTCCATAATAAACAATAACGATATGCTGTGTTGAATGGCAAAATGGCTAGGCCAGCCAAAACGATATCTAGAGGTCGCGGGTTTGATTCCTGGTCTTCTGACCAGAAGTTGTGTCCTTAGAAAAGACACTTAAGACGACATTCCTTGCTCCACCCAGGTGTAAAGATTGGTACCCAATTTCGGTTGGAAGGTAGGATTTGGAAGGAGAGGGTTAATGCTGGCTCACCTTTATCCGAGGGTAACCTATATTCATTGTTTGTAAGAAAAAGGTATATAGGGATATGAAGTCGACGGACGGTGGTTTCAAATCGGAACATTTTGAAAATATTGCAAATTTGAAACCACAGTCCGCAGACTTAATACTCCTAAATGACGTGCTGTTTTTAAAGACAATGGATAAAGGTCACTCCACGGATAAAGGTGAACTAGCGTTAAAATCCACCTTCCAATACCGTATTCCAGACACGGTAGATAACAACGCACTGTCCCTACGGCTTCCAAACGCCTATGGGACTACTTTTACCTTTTATTGTTCACGTATGTATCAGAAACGTCCAACATTTTATTTCTAGTCACGTAGCTGAATACGTGGCGTGAGCATACGTGAGTACACGCCCCGTCTCATGCAGTGTGTCAGCGTTTGACTTTGACTTTCTGTACTGTATCCGTCTGACCTTAGCTCTTACACCAACAATGATGTCATTTCTAACAATTGGCAGTTTAATCATCGTCCAAACGGCCTATTCATTGCAGTCAGAGGTGCATATAAAGTTCGTTACCGCTCTGAGTGGAAGTACGAAGGGCGTGAAGTACAACAATGATGTCATCACTAACAAT
Organism: Branchiostoma floridae; assembly: GCF_000003815.2. NCBI lineage: Eukaryota > Metazoa > Chordata > Leptocardii > Amphioxiformes > Branchiostomatidae > Branchiostoma > Branchiostoma floridae. The sequence continues at coordinate 9,062,491 of NC_049995.1, forward strand.
TGGCAGTTTAATCATCGTCCAAATGGCCTAGTCATCTCCTTCAGAGCTGCATGAAGTTCAATACCGCTCTGAGTGGAAGTACGAAGGGCGTGAAGTACAATTTGTTATAATTTTCTTGTTGTGGTTGTTGATTTTGCTTCGTTATTATTTTTTCATTTGTGTTCCAATTAAAACGAATTGCAAAACTGGACGTCTTTTCGAGAATGGCAAAGTCAAGAAAGGGGCTTGAATTTTTTCAATCGTTTAGAATGAAGAATATATTATTAATAGCAATGTTTAAGACAACCTTCGTGAACACCAGCCACAAATGGAGATGATTACTAAGATAGGCTTTGATAATAAAGCTCTGCATAGTTTTCTAGTTCAGCGGCTAATCAATGGTTCACGGCTACCCAGTCCTCTTGCATCTTGGTATGGCGGTGATGGGTCTTAAAAGCTTGGGGGCAACTTTCAATGATGTATCTGGCCAAACTATTCGGGAGCCTGTTCTAGGTTGTACTGACTGTTGCGTGAGTGAATGTCCTGCCAGTTGAGTGTGTTCGGTTGATTTCATAAACAAACAATGGGACATGACCACGTGCATAATTTATCTGTCTCTCCTAGACGCACCCCCTGCCATTTTGGAAGGCGTCGGTGACTTTATGGATAAGATCTACTACAGCACTCAGGATGACGGGGACTCCATGACTACTACTGTAAGTGTGTGTGTGTGTGTGTGTGTGTGCGTGAGTGTGTGTGTGTGTGTGCGCGCGCGCGCGTGTGTGTGCGTGTGTGTGCGTGTATGTGTGTGTGTGTGTGTGTGTGTGTGTGCGTGTGCGTGCGTGCGCGTATGTGTGTGTGCGTGTGTTTGAGTGTGTGTGTGTGCGTGCGTGTGTTTGAGTGTGTGTGTGTGTGTGTGTGCGTGTGTGTGTTTGAGTGTGTGTGTTTGAGTGTGTGTGTGTTTGAGTGTGTGTGTGTTTGAGTGTGTGTGTGTGTTTGAGTGTGTGTGTGTGTGTGTGTGTGTGTGTGTGTCTGTGTGTGTGTGACAAGATTTACTACAGCACTCAGGACGACGAGGACTCCACGACTCCTACTGTAAAACCTTGCATTCATAGACTGATATCCAAGCAGATATACTAGGATGAAAAATTGTAACGTTCTTATCACACATCTACGTACACAAAGAACTGAGAAGAATCCAGAACTATACTGTGAAACAGTTAATGTTTGTCTTAATTTGATTTCACGGAGAGTGTTTGCGGTTGGATCTACAACGCAGGATTTTGTAATTACTGTAAAACGAGAAATGATAGCGGTGGTTTTAAGTTCGCAGCGAAGAGGTTACCGCATGAACCGCGAACATGAAACCACCGCGAATAATTACCCTTTTTACAGTACACTGTATTCATATATATATTCATATATATATATATCAGTCTATAGAACTAGATTTAAATTTAGTTCAGGACCACTTGTACTTAGCCCGTTTAGACACAATGCTGCAACAAGGGTCTTTATACTAATCTTTCTTCAGATACACGGTCTTCCAAAGGGAGACAAGGTCAAGACATTGAAGCTGGGTGAAGAGGTGGAGGACCAAGGTCGTCTTGGAAAGATGAAGGTGAGTATTGACCCCAACAAAATTGTTTATGACGTCACAAAAGCACAATGAGATCGTGCATTTTTTGGCGACGCAATTGGGGCGAATCATTTTTGTAGGTACGAACGAACCCAGGTAATTTTTTCCATGACGCCACAAGGCACAATTATGCATTATTAGTATGTTTTACTAGTATTTGACGACGTCTCAAGAGCGAAGCCTTTTTGTAGGTACTGGCCCAAACCATGTTTTAGATGACGTCATAACAATACAACGTATTTATGTTATATTTTTGACAACGCCTCCAGAGCGAAGCCTCTTCGCAGCAGTACCATCCTGTAGTGTCTTTAGTCATTACCTCATGACGTGAAACGGAAGGTATTGTTTTCGATCACGGTGTCTCTTCTTTTGTCTGTGTTGAAGATTTTTCTATATGATAACCATGGCGACCGCAGAGTGACAGAAATCGAAGTTCAGAGTTGCCTCAATTTGTAATTTATGGTAATTTATGGACCTTGTGGTAACAAATGACACTTTTTTTTTGCTTTGTGATGTGCAGATTAATCTCTATACTAGTAGTGATGTTTGGAATACAAACTCTTGTTTGCAGGTCAAAGCGGTAAAGGATGGGAACAAGGTGTGCTCCACTGAGACCTACGCCAACGGGAAGACAAGCAGCACTGTCCGTGAAGTCAACGGGGACGAGATGACAGTCGTAAGTGTATAGGAGTGTCTCGCTCAGTGAGCTTTATAGTCATTCTAGGTGTATACCTACCTACCTACCTACCTAGTCCATTGACCTCCAGGTCGTTGGGGGGGGGGGGGGCAAGGTAGCCATGAAGATGGAGAGTTGTCTCCAGGCCCTTCTGTCTTCTGCTACAGCCAGTCTCCCCTGCAGGTTGAGGGATGTCCAGTCTCTATCTGATGTTGTCCTGCCAGGTCTTCCTCTGACGCCCACGGCGTCGCCCTCCTTACACAGTGCCCTGTCGGATGGTGTTAGCCAACTTGTTGTGGCGGGTCACATGCCCGTACCACTGTAGCTTCCTTCTCTTGACTGTTGACAGCAAGGGCTCTTGTAGGCCAACGAGGCTACGTACCACTCCCTACACATACCTGTTTGTTTTGTGTTCATGGTATGAAATGTGGAGTAGTCTTCTCAAGCATTTCATCTCAAAGGCCTGGATCTTCTTCTCAGCTGTTGTCCACAGCGTCCAGGTTTTGCATCCATACAACAGTATGGGTGCCACTAGGGACTTATAGAGCTTGATCATAGTATCGCGTTGTAATTCGTAGCATACAAACAAGTTCTTAAAGGAATGTTTCCCAGAATATCCTTATATCACAGGCAATTTGTAATTCAATTGTTGATCCTATAACCACAAATTCGTTATTTGATTATGCTATTTTCATGCAAATCTTCTAACTCTGAACGACTTGTCATAACAATAGTGAATGGTAGAATGATTTGCACAAGGCACGCTTTCAGTACAATAAGTCTCAATATACGCAATACTAGTATGTTATCGATGGTTATGTTAGTGTCTCTCATTCAACATTCATCATCATGACTATCTCCATCTTCAACATTCCACAGACCATGACTACGGGTGACTTCACAGTATCCCACGTGTACAAGCGGGAATGATGTCAACCGTCGGAGCGTTGTCTGGGTACTTCTTCAACTGGTGGCCTGCTTTCTTCGAAGCCATCCTCCTCAGCTGCTTTTCGAGCGCTCTTCGTTAAGTAGGAGTATAAATTTGCTACGAAGGCCCACGACGACAATAAACAGCGGTCGTGGTTGGTTTAGAATCAGTGCAGCATGCAGAAATCAGAGGCTGGCAGTACCTGTCGTTCTGGTTTAATTTTACTTACAAGGAATCATGTCTGACTCAAGAAATACTTTGAATGAATGTGTCCTTTGTATTTGTAATGTCGTGTTTGACGCAATAAATTGCTGTTTTGCAAAGATCTCGGCAGGCCAATGTCTATGAGTTCCCGCATAGGAAAACTGTGAAAGAAACGATTTGGCAGTGGGGACCTCTGGCTGTGAAAGTGACATTTGCAGCTCACTCAGTGGTAGTTGCTGCATTACCGACAGTGTTAGATAGAAGTCGCTGTTTTGAAGTCTCTTTACGTAGAACCTGCATTCCCGCATGTTGGAAACTTCGCCTGTACCAAAGACCATACCAACACTCAGAAATGACAACCCTAACAAACTGGCCTTAATAACAAGAAGGCACGACCAAACTTTACATATAATAAATGTTTTTATTCATCTTCACACAAAAATAGGCACAAATTCAACCCTCAACATAAAATAACAAACTTAGATTTTTTCATTTACAAATGAAGAACCTAATGTGGCAAACAATCAAAGTAGCTTGCACACGAAGGGAAAATATGCGTTTTTCGAGTGAAACTAATAGCATAAAAATTCATACTATGTTATCATGGCATAGGTGTATTCTATAATAAAAATTCAATATTTCGGTGAATGTGAAGAATCTGTACAGCTGCAAATATGAAAATTTAATTTATTTCAAGGGGTCGTCATGGAGACCAGAAGCTTCCTTCAAAAGCATTGGTTGTTTGAAGTCACGGACACCCTATACGTTATCTATCTTCTAGTAGTCTAGTTCTTCAGGCTTCTACTTGGGCAGGACCTGCTTCCCTTTCCCCTTAAACGTCATGACGGCGTCAATGATGTACAGGATACAGGTGAACACAGCGAAGGCCTGGAGCGGGATTAGATAAGAACAGTTTTAGATTTAGAACGTACTGATGAGGGGGGTATATCAACTCAGTCACATTTGGTACTGCATTATTCACCGTGCGGCAGCGACACCTAGCTGCAGTACAAAGTACCGTCAGTATTGCTCTGAGGAAGGTGACAGGCAGTCATCGAAAAGTCGGCTAGGTAAAAGCACTTGGACGTGGAACTCTGTTATGAAGTTTAAATTCTACTTCAAATTGTGTATTGGTGGTATTAGTGGTATGCAATCACCATAAACACACTAAAATGTCGGAATTGAAATGCGCCTTTTCGCTCATCTATGACTGTTGAAATTCAGCTTTCCGGAAAGGACTTCACATTACTTTATCATCAACTTGTAATAGAATCTCTCTGAAAGTCGATTCAATTCACTTTCTTTCAGGCACTAATTCCAGCATGTTCAACAGCCAGATTGTCAATAACCTTCATAACTTTACCACGAATTACTCGTTAGTTATGAAATAAAGTTACTGACTTGCATGTCATATCATTACGTCTGCAAACGAAAGTAAACAAACAAACAAACAAACAAACAAACAATGTAACTCACGGCAGACGCGGCGTGCCTATCAAAGACCGGGTTGCCCCAGTAGTTGTGGTGCCAGTTATTTCTGTCGGCGTTCACACACTGAACAATGGCCGCTGTGATGTAACACAGGGCCGCCAGGATGGCGTAGATCAAGTCCTGCGATAAGGAGACAGAACAGTGTCTACGAAGGCCCATAACTACACTCTGCGCAGCCTCCGCATATCCTTTCTGCAGCTTCTGCAGCTGTGTTATGCTAAGGAGCTCCTTGGTTATGCAGAGACTGTTCTGCGCACAGAGGCTGTATTATGTGCAGAGGCTGCGGAAAGCGTACTTTTGGGCCTTCATAACTTTGCCTTCGCTCAGTACAGAGCCATCGTTGGTCACTGTAAATAAACTATCATCAACAACAACAACAACAACCAGCCACAATTAACGTAACGTTCGAATAAATCATTAACCAATCGAGCTTGTCTGGTCTTAAAAATTCGGACAACAGTCGAGATGCAGCACTGTGTGAAGTTAGAGGCCTTCACTTTTGACATATTACCCACAATTTCTGTCACTGCACATGCGTATTCGGAAGTGTGAAAGAGCTTAATTAACAGTCCACTCACCACAGTGTCGTTAGAGAAGATCCCAGCCTTGGAGAGGATGAGGAGCAGTAGTGTGACGACCCAACACGTGACCAGCACGAACATGACCCAGTGTTGACCTCCCCACGCCCAGAACCCGTGCACGGACGCAAGCAGCGCCCAGGCCACCAGTCCGAATACCTGAGGATTACCAACGAAATATCAAAAACGGCGATGAAGATTAGACATCCAGGTCATAGGATACGCCAAAACAGCAGTTACTCTAGCAACTGGAGTAACTGCTTTTTGGCGTAAAACATGAAATAAAAGGCAACATTTTCCAGAACACGTCAAGCTGCTCGCACACAACACTGCGGAAAGAGGAGCTCACCCCTGTGGCGTCGCCAAAAAACGATTAACATCATTTATGCCACTTGATTTATAGATTTAATTACCGCGATGATAACCGTGTTTTGTGAAGATTTTTGGCATACTATGGAATATGCGCAATCGATCTTGACAAAATCACTTCTACAAATGCAATCAAGGCTACTGTCTTTATGATCACTATCTCCAGAGGCGAAAAATTATTTTTTTTTCAAAACCCGTTGAAAATTGATCAATAAAAGTTACTTGATGTGGCCTTAACTATAAAACCAAACTCATTTGCATGGAGCGACGAACGATCGTAAGAAGTGAGCTATCTCTAGTGTACTTTGTATCTATACTCGTGTGTAACACACAGTCCTATTTGGTCTCTTTGGGTAAACCAAACAATACGTATTGACTTGAAGTCAAAATTTGTTTACTTTGGGTTTTCTTATTGAACGCCTTTGCTAAAAATGTACCCCAAAATTCAGGACGAGAAATCCTCTAAAAGTTGCCACTCCAAGCTGTTGAAAAGCTGTTGTGCTATGTTTGCATAAACTTGTCATTCGGAATGGGTAGGAATGCTAAATTTGAAGAGGCATAGTTTGGTTATGTTTGAAAGTGTATTGTAAGTATTGTACATATGTATGTCAGTGTGTACTGGACAAATATGTAAATCAATAAGGTTATTTGGTTTACTGTCTGGGAGGGGGGGCAGTCAATATCAGGTTCAGGGGGTTACCAAGGGGGTTACCAACGACACCGTCAATAAAAATTGCACGAAATACAATGCGCCAAAATCAGTTACTAGCACTCAAGCCACTGGATATGATTTTGGAATCGCCCACGAAATCCAGTCTTTGAGCACATATTAAAGCATGCGTAAAGATTGCGTTTTTAAAAGTATTCTTTAAGTATACGAAAGCTTTACGCCTACGTAAAGATTCGACTTTATGTAGAGAATAGTGTTGTTGTCTCATAGCAACGTTAACAACACTACTGTCGTAAAAACTGCGTGTGTAAAATAATTACATTAAGCCAATTAATATTGGGCAGTAGGAGAAGAAGAAACGCCACAAACAATATATCTCCTTCGCTTTGGATTGAAATATAAAAAAATCTACATAACAGCTACATCGTAATTACACGCTACAATCATTAAAAAATAACAAAACGTTGAAATGCGACGGCTAAGATTAACTTTCAGAAGGCTTTCAAAGCTACAACATACATATCTATAAGAAGGTATATTTTGCGTACTTACATTTCAAAATTCGTTTGCATCCTAAACATTATGATACATTTAGGATTTGCATAGTTAGCAAATTTGCTGATGATTCAAACGATTTTTCTACTCACCAATTCCAAGACCTTTAGCACTAGATTCATATCCGCTGCCATGGTTTAAGTTCAACTTTTCACCGCTTGGCACTGACAATCAAAGAACGTAAATCCAGGCTTTTTCAACGACTTTCTCAAACGTACGGTCCGTGTTCCTTACACACTACGGGACCACCCAAATGACCTTAGCGACAAGCATGGTCGTTTATGTAAATCCGTTCTCTGTGTACGCCGTTGCTAAGGGTATCCAGATAAGAAAACAGTCGTTAGTGCGCAATAACTTATAAAGTGCGACACACCCAGAGACAAGAGAATTTGGGCAAACAGTGAAACCCCGGCGACGTCCGAAGTATTACGTGCATACGAAGGTCGGGGAAAGTATGGCCCGTTGGCTAACACCTTAGACCAACGTTCGGCTTGTTCAAAAATGACATCTGTGTCTTTAATGCCGTACCGTAAAACAGGAAATGTTTGAAGTAGTTTTATGTCGACAAACACCTTAGACCAACGTTTGGCTTGTATTGTTCAAAAATGACATTTTGCGTCTTAAATGTCGTACTGTAAGAGAGCAAATGTTTGCAGTAGTTTTATGTTTGCGCTTTTATGGCTATCTGTTCACCGTGAACTTAAAACGACTGCGAACATTTTCTCTTTTACAGTGACACCTTGCATGGTAGGTTCAATTGCGAACTCGGCCCGGGAAAGGGCTAACACCTTAGACCAACGTGAACGTTTTTGGATTGTTCAAAATTGACATCTGCGTCTTTAATGTAGTACCGTAAAAGGAGAAATATTCGCGGTGGTTTTATGTTTGCGTTTTTATGATGATCTGTTCACCTTGAATTTAAAACGATTGCGAACGTTTTTTCTTTTGCACTGAAACTCTGCATTACAGCTTCAATCGCGAACTTAAAACCACCGCTCACTTCTTCACCATACCAAGAAATTTAATCCCCGCGAATATTTCACCTTTTACTATACTCGAATACGGGGAATGCATGGCTTGCTGGCTAACATCTTTTATAGACCAACGCTTAGCTTGTCCAAAAATTATATCTGGGTCGTGTGGAAAAGTATACAAAAGATTTGACAGCAACGTCGTTCATTTGACCCTTTTATCTAAAGGTTGCTGTGGTACAACGTTCAATTGATGTTTGCGGTGCCAAGTGGCACATAGGTCAGCAAGTTTCCTTGCTGTTACAGTAGTATATTTTGTACAAAGGACGGTTGCTAGCCGTTCCTCTTAATTAAACGTGCTTGAGGCACCTCTCCAAACACGGGAGCCCCCTTTTACATTCCCTCCGAAATACGGGTACAGCCCCAACCAAGATGTCCCACAAATGTGACATAGGATTGAACCGCGATGTCCCAGTTACGAGTACCAAATAATTATGGAACCATGAGCTCAACTGTGAGATTGCTACCAGTTGAGCCACAGGGACATTCCTTCCAAAACTTACGCATGAGTGTGGAACGGGGTACAAAGATTCAAAGACAACGTAACGTTTTGCATTAATCGACCTTTCTTTTATCTAACGGTGCATGCAGAACGTTCAAGTGGACGACTGACAGATAAGAATACGCATATACAGTCACTCATATTAAAGTTTAAAAGTTGGAGTTGTTTTGTTGTACGTTTTGTTGTAGATAATCTATTGAAAGAATATTCCAACGCTAATCCTATTTTGTAAGCGTGGAAAGTAACAATAGCGCTAAAAATAAACTATACTTGAAGCAGATTAAATACGCTAAATGTAAAGGAATCGAATAAGCTCTCAAAGCCACCGGACACAGCTGTGATTGTTGACAATTGTGATTTGCATCCAATATTCTAAAAATATCATTAGTTTGCCAAAAAAAATTGTGGACCACAGCTTTAGTCTCCAAGCAGACGTGTCAGCTAGATGAAAATAGAGAAGAATTTAGCCAAATAGGGACAAATAAGTTGCCATGGGATCTCAGTCAGTCCTTTGCAGTATATCCAGCTATCCGCCGGCCGGCCATGGCCAGTTCACTCCTAGACTGGTAACAGGGGATTTTGGCCAAGTTAGGAATAAAAGACTACTAGGCTGGTTCCTACTTTTATTCCTGACTTGGCCCAAATCCCCTGTTACCATTCTATCAGGTGGGAGTCTGGTAGAGACTAGCCTTAGTTGCTGTGGTTCCAAACTTAGTGAACAAAAGAACTCCTGAGAAAAACTGCATGTGTTCTGAGAGAAGCAATGACAAGAAACAAACGAAGGTGGCGGAGAAAAATCTAGGTGTAGAAAAATTGAGCGTATCCGAGCAACTGCATGGCCGGTTGCTCCATGGAAGAGAACATACAGTTAATAAAAGAGTACTCCAAAATGACTGTCATTTTCCTATAGATAATTATATTTCTGGGAAGGAAAAATGTAAACACTTTACGAATTGTACGTACAGGGAATGCACCAGGAGGGTCAGCATGGGGTTAGCGAGTATCATATATTGTTTAGAAAAAACACACATCGCAAACTTCACCACTAGTAGAATCCTTTAAAAAACGGCGGATTATGTATTCATAGTCTATTGGAAAATAGCACCCCTTTTATTTCTGAGTGTAGTGGTCCTTTAAGAACGTTGATGAAGAAAGAAATAACCATATATACCGTTTTACGTCAATGCTTTAGGCGTTAACCTAAAATTGTCCAAAGTGTCACCTCGAATGAGTGACCTCGATATGTACTAAACAAACACTGTGATGCCGAAAAAGTCAGAGTCCAACGTGCTTCAAACAATTAAGAAACCGCCATCACTTAGCAACGGGGGAAGACCTTGTCAGGCCTTTAACAGAAACGACGGATACAAATGTCGGACTAACAAAACCGCAGCACAATGAAACATCTGGACTGACGTAGATGGCTTTACTGTGGAATTTACTATTTCTGCATCTTTTGTTGTCAGAACCTGTTGTATTGTAGCAAGTTAGAAGCACCTGCGTTCTTATTGTTTAACCTAGACTTTAACTAATGAAAGGTGGTAATAGTCGTTTGATAGTGTTGCTGACTTTTGTTGTGGTTGTCACCATGCAACGTACACAATGATGTTCAATCATTAATTACTTATTCCCTTTTGAGTTACTAGTATCCCCTTTCTGAAGTTACCGACAAGAGGATGGTTGTACCTCCGAAGGGAGTCGATAGGGAGCGTGCTTTTACCACTTCGATCATTTTGTTATGGTCTAGTCACTATGCAACTTCCTCAATACTGCTGCTAATGTTAATAGTTATCCTGTCTTCAAAGTCACAACTGCAGTTTCCAAGACACCTGCTGTGGGGCATGCTTGTACCACATTTTCTCGAGCCTGAAAAAGCGTGTTTTGTTATCGTCACTATGCAACCTTCCCAACACTGCATCCATTCATTCACCCATATTCTTAAGTAAGTTGTCTTCAGTTTGTGGGATGACAATGACTTTCATTAGCTCGAACATCTCTACGTGAGTCTTGACATTGTTATTCAAGTTATTAAGTGTTTGCGGAAAGATGAAGTGTTTGTGCAATTTTCAGAGAGGCGGACCAATTCTCATGGCCCTTAGAATTTACACCAGTAATGTTGACATTTGGCAAGAAGTTCCAGCAAACAAATCACATATTATTTGTGATGACGGTCAATGTGTAGTCTGCTTTTGTTGTTTTCAATTGACACCTTCGAGTGAAAAACGTCAGAGCTGTTTTAACCAATGAAATTATCTAATTGGCAAACTGATAACTGCCATCCTCTCATTGGTCTAACCCCTAATTGCCATTCCATCATTGGTCAAACTGCAAATCGTGTTGAGACAGCCATGGTTTGGGAGTTGAGTGGTGTACTTGGTGAGAACAATGGTATTAAAGAAAAGTCTTTTGATGATAAAAGAGTCATTCAAAATACACCATACTTTCTTGACAAATACACATGTACTACAGTCAATGAATAAAAAGAAAAGCACAACTGAATATCTTGTCTCTTGCAACTGTTTTAATGCAGTTGAACAAATGCCTGGTGGCAGCATTCTTTCAAAGCCCTCATTTTTCTATTTTCCTTTTATATAGTCACTCACATAAGAAAGAGACTATATATGTTTTCAAATTTTCCATTTCCATAAATAAAAAAATCATTTTTAAATAGTTCTGTACCTTTCCGACAAACGTAGTACACTCAACATAAACTGTTCGGAAAATTGAATTTTTATCAGTCATATATCCGTAAATACTTTATCAATTCCATTTCATTGGAAAGCTTACTACCGGTACAAGGTATAAGAATCCTTTGAGCATCTAGAAGTTATTGTAGTTTTCATTGTTCTACTATAATTCCGTTACATTCCATGATGCAAGTTCAGCGGTAAATCTACAACATTGTCTCAAACAAAACATGCTATTGTAATATTGTTTTGTTGATAATATATTGAAATAATTCTGTGGAATCAGCCCCATTCTCAAACAGAAGAACTGCATGTCACTGTGACTTTCTTCATCGGGCATCTATATGTACAGTATATGTAGTTTGTACCAAAACACAACTTATGTATAACGCTACGATCCCAGTTGAAAAAAAGGGGCTCTGCCTGGTAGTTTACGGGCTTTATTTGCTCTTTTTTGGGGTGACTTTGGGGCAATTTTTCCAACTCGCAGTAAAAATCAACCAGGGACACAACAACAAATAGATAACCAAATTGTGATGACATTGAGATCTAACATTAGGGAATGGTTGGGAACTCATTGCATTGTGAACATGAGCTATGTCTTGCATTGTATTACTTCAGCTGTTTCAACCATAATCTTAAAACACCTCTGTTCAACTTCTACCACAAACTTAAATAAAATGGACCGATCCCATAATCTCCAAGCAGATCCTACGGTAGCATAAGATAGTATCAAAAGCTGGCAGAGGAGTGAAGCCAGCCTAGGAGTGTGTTTGGCTACCGGGGCAAATGGACACCTCTTGGATGACTACACTCCTTGGCCAGTTTGGTACTATTTTATGCCATTGTAGGATCTGCTTGGAGATTACCGATCCCATAACCCTGCCCATACCTGCGACAATACAAAATAAAAACATAAAAGTACAAATACTTGCAGCCGCTTTCTCATTGGTCGAACTGCTGCCATTCTCTCTCTAGTCAAACTGACATAAATGTATGTGAGGAGCAGTCTATCCACGCTGCAATTCAGACTGCTCCTGCTAGGAGCGCTTCTATGCATGGTACAGTGCTTTTGCTCTTTATTTTCCCTCATTGGCCCCTGTTGCCCACTGTCTAACAGTTAAAAAGGGGACCATCAGAAGTAACAAAAGGTGCAAATAAGGAAAAAGGGTAGTAAGTCTCATACTCTCTGGACTTCTCTGAGGCACTATAACCTGGCCCCTGTTGGCCAATTCCTCAATGTCTTAAG
>NC_049995.1:9075148-9157590 GCF_000003815.2 Branchiostoma floridae
CCGCTGTTCAATCTGAACAACCAAGGACGGTATACGTTGAACTAAAGAGGATCATTTCATTCTAGGGGTAGCCCACTAGCAGACTAAAGCATAGCCTGGATACCATACCCCAACTTCAAAATATATCTTTCGTGTTAGGGTCTGGCAGGATGGCTGTAGAAAGGTTCTCGAAGGCCCTTGATCAGAGGGAGGAGAACATAGGATTGATGACCACTCACACCACAGGTAGCCAGCTACAATACACCACAGTTGGTCAGCAGGCTATCACAGTAGCAAATTTAACAGGTACTTAGTGGTCACTGTTATGGATTCAAAAAATACAGTTGGGGGTCTTTAACCAATCATGCCAGGGGTGTAATCACCTCCTGCTGATCCTGTGCTGTTCTATTGGTGGAGTTTTTTGCCCACTATAAGGGGCAAAATTGAGAAGAGTTCCTATCCCATCCGGCCAGACCCCTGCACGATAGATACTTGAGATCGGGCTGGGGTTTGGTAACCAGGCTACCCACTAGCAGACTAAAGCACTACTTGGCCCCCGTCGGCCCCTGTTCCCCGCTGTCTAAAGTCTTGAGCAGTCTAAACAGCCCAGCTGCTTCTCTGATCCGGCTGAACTCGATACAGAAGGCTTGCACCTCGATGAACAGGTCCTGTAAGATAAGATGAACGTACAGTTTATCAGTCTAGTGGCATACTTGAAAAATACAAGCAAAATTGTGTAGACTTGTCTAAAAGTACCAACTTGAAGGCACACGTGTGAGTTGAACATATTCTGCAGAAATCTGAATTAAGTAGGAACACCCAGGGTATGGCCACACTGACTTAATTTAAAACACATCTGTGCGCCCATTGATTTTTGCTGGTGACCAAAAAAAAACTGTGGCCACATGTGACCCAATAGCATCCCTGGTCAATCTGAATTTTACACTTGCCAGAGGACCTGTTCTCCAGGGTTAAGGGGGCACATGATGAGGGCATGGGGCCATGGCAAAAAACAACAACATTTAAATCATGGTGATGATTCTCTGAGTGCAAATAATTCCGTAGTATAGCTTTAAGTCTTACTAGAGGTGAGCATAAGACAAACCAAGCCAGGAAAAGAATGGTCTGGATGTTCCGTCTTGTGGTAAAGTAGCATTTTTGTTTACTGGATTTCTATATTTTTACTTTTGTACATTAGTTTTAGGGTCTCTTGAAGATGTCATCCATAAAATTAAGTCAGTGGAGCCCTAGAAAAAAAGGCTGATAATTCCTTACCTGTACATTGATGATCTTGTTACGGATGAGGGACTGTAGGAAGACACAGACCAGACGCACCAGTCGGTTCTGCATGTACTTATCCTTAATGTTCTCACAGGTGGAGATACAGTTGGAGATGTAGAGGTGAACGAACTCTGTGGGGAGGTCCACCGCTGTCGTCAGGCGATTCACCACCTGTGGAGACATGTAACGATAATGTTACTGTAAATGCATTTAAGTTTGCAGGGATTTAATTTCGCGGTAGCGGGAAAAAGGACTTTTCGCGGTGGTTTTAAGTTTGCGGTAGCACCATGCACTGTAGTCTCTTACTGACATGGAGAAATGTTTGCGGTGGTTTTAAGTTCGCAGTGAAGCAGCCACCGTTAAAACCGAAAACATTACACCACAGCCAAAGTTTCTGCATTTACAGTATACTGTTTTAGAAGTAAGGTAGGCAGGCTTTTAGCCAGGCATACATCCAGGAGTAATTTGGACATGCTTTCCTAAAAGTAATGATAAGAAATTGGACGCACTAGTGTCCTTACACTGGGGAGCAGATCTTCTGACAAGTATGACAATCAGATTGACCAGGGATGGTACCAGGTCACTTGTGGTCATAGTCTTCAACTGGAAGGTGGATACCCCCCAGACTCACTACAATAATCGCACCTATAATTGCTGCAACCCACCAAGAAATTTGTACACTAGCTAAAAGCCTGAAGGTAGACTATATTGATTTGATTATATGAATGACAACCTCTGCGAACACTAAAACTGATGGGAGTGTGTGCTGGAAAAAAGACTTTACATTCCCAATCCATGGGAGTAACAGACTCCATGGAGTGGGGATGCTACATGTATATCTATGGAGATACAGACTCTACCATCCTTACCTCCATGGAGTGTAGGTATATCTATGGAGTAACAGACTCTACCATTCATACCTCCATGGAGTGCAGGTAACTCTATGGAGTAACTCTATGGAGTAACAGACTCTACCATCCTTACCTCCATGGAGTGTAGAGACATTTCCATATTGACCAGTACAGAGAAGTACTCAGTGATCTATGGAGTAACAGACTCTACCATCCTTACCTCCATGGAGTGCAGTGAGATCTCCATATTGACCAGTAAAGAGAAGTACTCAGTGATCTATGGAGTAACAGAATCCACCATCCTTACATCCATGGAGTGTAGAGACATTTCCATGTTGACCAGTACAGAGAAGTACTCAGTGATCTGTGGAGTAACAGACTCCACCATCCTTACCTCCATGGAGTGCAATGACATCTCCATGTTGACCAGTACAGAGAAGTACTCAGTGATCTATAGAGTAACAGACTCCACCATCCTTACCTCCATGGAGTGTAATGACATCTCCATGTTGACCAGTACAGAGAAGTACTCAGTGATCTATGGAGTAACAGACTCCACCATCCTTACCTCCATGGAGTGCAATGACATCTCCATGTTGACCAGTACAGAGAAGTACTCAGTGATCTATAGAGTAACAGACTCCACCATCCTTACCTCCATGGAGTGTAGAGACATCTCCATGTTGACCAGCGCAGAGAAATACTCAGTGATCTATGGAGTAACAGACTCTACCATCCTTACCTCCATGGAGTGCAGGTAACTCTATGGAGTAACTCTATGGAGTAACAGACTCTACCATCCTTACCTCCATGGAGTGCAATGACATCTCCATGTTGACCAGTACAGAGAAGTACTCAGTGATCTGATTGGACTGCATGAGTTTCAGCAGCACCTCGATGGCCACCAGGGGGTTGTTCTCCACCAGGTCGGGGAGTTTGGTGGGGGTCAGGCCGATGTGGTACACTAACTTGGGGTCCGTCTCCAACTCACTTAGAACCTGCTGTTGTTGTTGTAGTGTTAGAGGACCTAAAGGGAAAAAAACATAATTATCATTCATTGGCATGAAAGTTCATCTGTGTTGGTAAATGACATTGTGGAAAAGATTAAACTTTACGTAACCAACACCAAGTTAGATTGGGACTTACCCCAAATTTTTAGCACCAAAAAACGACCAAGTTCTGTTAACTCGGAGGTTTCCAAACATATATACATTGAATCGCCAGGACACTCAGTTTCACTTGAAAAAGTCAGAATCCTTGACTGGGAGCCGGAGTTCTTTGCAAGAGGAGTGAAGGAGGCTGTGTACATTCGCGCCCACCGCCCATCGCTGAACAGAGACGGGGGGCGAAACAGGTTATCTGGCATTTACGACCCTCTGCTGCAGTCGTGTGTCCCTGACGTCATGTCCGGAAGCTACGTATACAGCAGACGGGTCCATTCCGTGAACAAGGCTGACGGAGTCGGCTGAAAATTTGGGGTAAGTCCCAATCTAACTTGGTGTTGGTTACGTAAAGTTTAGTCTTTTCCACATTATTCATTGGATTAAGAATAAGAGCTAGTTTTCAAGGTGGATTCAATTTCCATATCATAATTTGACAATTCTGTTTTTGTCATTTCAACATTTTCAGTACCAAGGCCAGGTGCTGCATTACAAAACTGCCTGCATATTAGCCATGGATATTATTTCCGGCAGAAACCACATTTTTATGTGACCATTCAGAAATAATTACTTCAGAAATTTTAGCAATTTCATGGCTTTGGGCAGACCCTTGTCAGCTTATTTTCGCTGTTTTGTTTGCTATTCTTATCACATATTTCCAGGCCAGTATGACATATGTTGTGACATGATTTTATGCAAACGCCAGATTATGCTATAATTGCTAATGTCATTATGCCATTTCATTTTTAAAGGAGAGACAATCGGAAATACAACGTAGTTTAGGTTTTCAGAGTGCTTTATGTAGATCCTGACTCATGATATTCATTATTGGTTGTCATGCAATTAGGTGCTGTCTACTAGTGATAAAAACAACATACAGTTACTATGCAGCTAGGCCTACTATAAATAAAAACTGGTATGCTACACATCTCTCTCTCTCTCTCTCTGACCGGTTTATCGTCCGTTCTTCCCTGTATCAGGGGTTGAACGTGTCGCCATATAGGCAGTTTTAGATATACAAAACAAACTAACAACCAGGTAACAACCCCTACCCTTGAAAGCCTTCGCCATGAGTTTCTTGACTTCTATACTGCTGGTGTTGCTGACACACATAGAGGAGTCCCACGCCACTGTGTGTTCCACGTCCGTCGGGTTCAACCACGCCAGCTCGTCCTCGCACACGTGCAGTGGCGGGGGCAACCGGACGAACTCCGGTCGGAAGTCACTCTGCGCCGGCGGCCGCTGCCCGGTGATGAGGTTTTCTGTCACCTGATTGGCTATCGAGAGGTCGAACTCGAAAGACGCTTGAGATGAGTCTGGGTCGGGGTCAGCTATGACACAGGGTAGGCCGGCCTGCAATATAGTGTAAAAAATATGCAAATTATGTCATAATTTGCAATTCATTATGTACATCTCTGTCAAAGATATTTGCATACCAAATATGGAAATCCGTCGATGTTCCTTTATGCTCCATGGAAAATTTTTACAAAAACGTCCCTGCAGTTCAAGAGCAAGAGACAGAGACAGTTATATCTTTGTGATTGTTAGAAGTCTCAAAGGAGTACAGTACATGTACCAGGTTTCTGAATCTGATTCTTAATGGTACAAATAGCAAATACTATTCCTCTACTTAGGTTGTCCTGAATCAGCATTTATTTTTTGTAAGGACTTTATTTCATGGTGTTTGATTGCTGCAGTAACAGATAAACTTGCTACATAATCTTAGGTATAGAGAACTTGGATTCTCAAACACATAGCAGGGTTCGAAATACACATACTTAACTTGCAATTTGCATGTAATTTTTGAGATTTGCACGTAAAAATATTCTGAACTTGCAATCTTGCATGCTGAAAATAGTAAAATACAGAGGACACGGTGCCTTTGTTTGTCTGGCGGGGATTGTCACCGGTCTTCAGTAGGTGTTATATCAATAATCAAATTTGGCTTTGCTGCAAACTTACATGTTGATTTGTGGATATCTTTCCAAAATTTCAAGTTCTGTCTATATTTTCATGCACCGATTTCTGTCCGCCAAAAGTGACAGAATGGGCAAAATTCTTATCTATCCTGAGCAGCAAAATTCTGCCAAAGTACGGAATGATGGATGCTGGCTTGATCATTGCAGTATAGACTAGTTGTATTTTGCATGTAAATTTTTCACATTGCAATTTTGCATGTAGCAAAAAAAAGTATTTCGATCCCTGCATAGTCTGAGCATTGTCTGAGCATCGTCTGAGCAACATGGGGGCCCCCTATGCTGTGATTTGGTCCCCTATGCTGTGATTTGGACCCCTATGCTGTGATTTAGGTACCTTTGCTGTTTCTCAACCAGCATAGGGGTATCACTTTCTGGGGAGAACCATGTGACCTTTCATAAAAATCTTTAGAAATTGATACTTGGCTTTAGAATAAGGTTGTAACAGAGGAAAAACTATATTTCACAAAATTTGTCCCTAAAAAGGCAACAAATTATAGTGTCTTGGGGGTTTTGAATTCTAAAATTTCTGGGAGAGGAGGCCAAATTGTGGTCAAGAGGGACTTCTGACCCTTATGCTGTAAAAAAAAATCCTGGTGAGAACCCCATAGAGATCCTTTTGTAGGAGAAGGTAGATTGAAGTCACCTTGCTCAAGTGTGGCAGTTCTGACTGTCTCTCAGCCAGGGCCAGCTGTAAACCAGTCAGGTCGGCGGGCGGGGCATTCCCCACGTCCATGGTGACGATCTGACGGGGGTTCTTCTTTAACAGTTCCCTCGCTGTGGAGGTGATAACCTACACAAACAACAACAAACATAATGTCAAAAACAGATTAGACTTGTTTGTCCTTCAACTCTTTTGGAAGAAGTAGGCTTAGGTACAAACCTGAAATTGATTTGATTATATGGATGACATTCATGCTCATATCAATTTTTGTCTGTTTAGAAAAAAAAAGAATACAATTACGAAGGAAATGCCAAATGAACAAACATCTGCCAAGAAGTGTAGACAAAATATCGGAAAATAGATACTAGTGACAGTCATAGAATGACAAAGTCAGCTTAAAACTCTTTGGGTGAAATCAACTTGAAAAGGACCGTACGAAAGCTGGTTAAGAGTTTTATACATGTGCACAGATATATGGGGGAAATATTTTACTAATACATTGTGTCACCTTTATAATCATTCTACCCAAAAAGTGTTTTATGTTCAGGAGTTTGGCACAGAAGTCGATCACTTTTATTAATACAGTAGAAGCCAGTTAATTGCACACCGGATTAACACACACTTCTGTTAACTGCACAGAATCTCCAAATCCAAAAACAGAGCGGTCCAGCTAGATAACTTCGCATAATTGCACCAGTCGGATAATTGCACGAAATTCACTGGCAAATAGGCCGTGCAATTAAGCGGCTTCTACTGTAACTCTAAATAAAACTTTTAATAATGTGCCTGAAGCATGTACTTGACACACACCTGAGACAAAAAGACTCTTTCTGAGTTGGAGATGGCAGGGAGTGCGGTCGCCGTCTTCTCATCGCCAGGTGAGTTGATGAGCAGGTGAGCAAACACAGGTGCGAAGGGGTTGGCGGCCAGAGGTTCCGTCTTGTACATTTCATACAGCAGGTAGATCGCTGTGAGGCGTTGGGTCGGGGAGGGGAGTAGATCATGCTGTGGGGAGACAAATTAAAGAGTGATACACAATTATACTAAGTCTACTCAAGTAACTGGATACAAGGTAAAGCAGGTGACCTTGGACTGAGGACAAAGCAAAATGTTTTTTTTTATAGCTACTACTGCCTAGTACTAGTACCTGTACTGTAGTCTGCAACTTTGCTACGGTTCGTGTTCTCAACCAAGCACAAGTCAAAGGGTCACCCCTTCTCTTCTTAATGAATGAATAAAGACCTTTATTGTACATTATCATATAGCCAGGCGCCGCGGACCAATCAGAAGGCCCCGTTCCACGTTGGTTATGACGCCGTAACACAAAGATTCCTGCCAGCCCGGCGTGTATCGCCCTTCTGATTGGTCAGAATGAATCGACACCGGCAGCGGCGGCACCAGTGTCGCTGCAAATCGACACCGGTGCCGGTGTCGATTCATTCTTACCAATCAGAAGGAGCGATACACACAGGATATGAAGGCATTGGCCAATTAAAAGGAGCAAAACATATGTCAGAGCAGAGGGAATAAGTACAGACTGCAAGAAGGGGGGAATGGCTCCTTCTGTTGACATTGATATTCTAAAGAGCCAAATACTACAATGTTTCGAATATTTTCTGTGGAAATTTTGGTTTCAAAAGGCAATCTGTAATCTCCTTACAAATGCGAATATTTCAGAAATTCGACAAAGTAATTCACACGAATAGTGCCAAGGGATCTATGCTTCATACAGGAGGTTGCAAGTTTGGGTAGGCTATATGATAATAACGTTAATGACCCGCCTGTTCCTCGGTGTACATGGTATCATAATGCCTGGTCCTTTGCTATAACCACCTTATAAAACCACCTCGTTCGCTTCGCTCACTCGGTGGTTTTATTCGGAGGTTATAGCAAAGGACCAGGCGTTATGACACCATATACACCTCGGGGCGGGTCATTAACCCTTAATTCATACCCACTGGGTTCAGTACAGGTCACAATAAATGATACAACATGATATGACTGTAGGGTTCTTTATGTGCAGGCTCCTGACTTGTAAACAGTTCTTTTTTCACCATTGTCTTGATTTGCATAACAATGACCAGACGTGTCTTGTTTATGTATCAGGGCCTTTGCTTTTGACACATTAATTTACTCACAGTTCCTGTCGCTTCACATGCGTACTCGAAAGTATAAAGGGGATTACAGTAATATGCAGTGTTCTAAATTCTCCGCTGTGCATTACGGCTTCTTCACAAACAGGTATTATGAGTACATTAAACCACCGTAAAAATTGTGACATTCCAGCAGAAAAATTATGCCACTGGACAGGTGATATTTAATAAGACAGCATAACTTATATTTTGTTCTCCTTCGTTCGTATCTACAAACGGAGATCATTAGATCCAAGTGTAATTTCTGCTCGTCTTATATAATTTCTTCAAGACATGTCTCACCTGCTGCAGAAGAAGTACCAAAGTGCTACCAATCTTGTAGTGGTCGGGTTTGTTGAAGTAGTGGTGGAAGGCCGCCGCCAACTGCTCAAAAGAAGACGTCTGCGTGGCGTCTTCGGACAGAACGTTAAGGAGGCATGTCAGCTCCTTTGGCGTCAAGGACATCTCGACTTCCCTCGAGAGTCAGGATAAGGCAAAAAGTCACAAACCAAAGGAGAAATCTTACGAAGTTTGGACAAAAACAGATTTTATTCATGTTGGACGCCCGTTTGAGGCACTTGACATGGTCACGTAAAAAAAAGATAAAAAAATCGCGGTGGCCCAAATCAGGCTGTGAAAGGTGTCCACGTAATCCCAACGAATTGTTCTATCGGCCTTGTGAACATCGAGCGCTAGACTTTTAAGAGAAAGGATATATTTGATGTCAAAGTTGACCGATTTTCAACAGCTTTTTCCTATGGTTCCGCCATTGTTTTCAAGCCGAAACGGGCACCGTATGGGGGTTTCGGGGTGTCCGCTTAGAGGGCGAGGTTCGACTGTTTCCGGGTCACATTATACTGTTGCAGCAGCCATTCGGGACCTCACTCGATAGTGTACACAAGTACTTAGCAAATAGTGCTATCGATATCAGCGTTTTATTGTGCTAAGAAGTAATATTGAGATGTCTTTGAAGTATAAGAAAACAATCTGTGAGGTGTTTATTGAGCTGGTTTATTTCAATAGATTGCCTCGTGGGTGAAGTGAACTCATGATCGGTACCCAGCCTCGAAGACTTTTTGCATCTAACTGTTCGGGACTCAAGGATTTACTACTATTTGGGGATCTTCCATGAACTCTTTTAGGTCTTGCTCAATCGCCAACCGGTTCAGTTATATCAACGTTTACATGGGAAATCCTGACACATTTGTAGAACAGCGATGTAAAAACTGCATATAACGCGAAAAACATGTTCAGGAGACATTGTGTTAATTTGAATTGATAGTGTCACTTATACAATAGCGCCGAAAGACATGTATATACATGTAACAAACTAATAACGGAAAACGTGTCCAGGAGACAAACTGTGTCAATATGAATGACACATTATATAACAGTACTGTAAGAAGTGTATATAGCTAACTAAAGCGGAAAGCGTGTTCAAGAGACAAACTGTGTCACTTCGAATGACACATCTATAGAACAGCGATGTAAGAACTGTATATAGCTAACTTAAAGTGGAAAGTGTGTTCAGAAGACTACCTGTGTCAATTTGAATGACACACCTATAGAATAGCGCTGTTAGAACAATATGAACGACACATTATAGAACAGTGCTGTATTAAAGAACTGTATATTGCAAACTGATAGCGAAAAACGTGTCAAGGAAACAAACTGTGTCACTTCGAATGACACATCTATAGAACAGCGATGTAAGAACTGTATATAGCTAACTTAAAGTGGAAAGTGTGTTCAGAAGACTACCTGTGTCAATTTGAATGACACACCTATAGAATAGCGCTGTTAGAACAATATGAACGACACATTATAGAACGGTGTTGTATTAAAGAACTGTATATTGCAAACTAATAGCGAAAAACGTGTCAAGGAAACAAACTGTGTCAATTTGAATGACAGATTTATAGAACAGTACTGTGAGAACTGTATATAGCTAACTTAAAGCGGAAAGCGTGTTCAGAAGACCTGTGTCAATTTGAATGACACACCTATAGAATAGAACTGTATATAGTTAGAACTGTATATAGTTAACTACTAGCGCAAACGTGTTCAAGAGACAAACTGTGTCAATATGGATGACACATTATAAAACAGTGCTGTATTAAAGAAATGTAGAGTATCCTCCTCGTAAATTAGAGCTCGCAGACTTGTCGTCCGATCGAATCGCGCCTAATGTGAGCTCAGAGGGGGGTATTATGGAAACAAACTGTGTCAAATCGAATGACAGATTTATAGAACAGTACTGTAAGAAGTGCATATAGCAAACTAATAGCAGAAAACGTGTTCAGGGTACTAACTGTGTCAATTTTAATGACACACTTACAAAATAGCGCCGTAAGAACCGTATACAGCTAACTTAAAGCGGAAAGCGTGTTCAAGAGACAAACTGTGTCAATTTGAATGACACACTTACAGAATAGCGCCGTAAGAACCGTATACAGCTAACTTAAAGCGGAAATCGTGTTTAAGAGACAAACTGTGTCAATTTGAATGACACACTTATAGAATAGCGCCGTAAAAACTATATATAGCTAACTTAAAGCGGAAAGCGTGTTCAGAAGACTACCTGTGTCAATTTAAATGCCACGCCTATAGGATATTGTTGTTTAGAACTGTATATAGTTAACGAATAGCGCAAACGTGTTCAAGAGACAAACTGTGTCAATTAGAATGACACAATTACAGAATAGCGCCCTAAGAAGTGTATATACCTAACTAAAGCGGAATGTGTGTTCAGGAGACAAATTGTGTCCATTTGAATGACACATTTATAGAACAGCGACGTAAGCCTGCATATATCAAACCTAAAGCAAAAAGCGTGTTCAGAAGACTAGTTGTGTCAATTTGAATGACACACCTATAGAATCTGTATCTGTATCTATATAGCCGGTATAACCGCCGTTCGGCGTAACACACCAGCTTCGCAGGCACGCGGCTCAGCAGCAGCTGGTTATATTACACCTAACTTTTGCACATCTATCTGCAAGCGTTCTTTAAAACTACCCAGAGAAGATGCTCCTACTGTACTAGCTTGGTGATAACAAATTCCACTCTACGATAGTTCTGGGAAAGTACAAATTTTAGAACACATCAATCCTAGGTTGGTAACTCTGGCATTTGAAGGCATGGCTGTTTCTTGTTCTTTTTTGAGCTGGAATAGCGCTGTTAGAACTGTATATAGATACCACTAAAGCGGAAAGCGTGTTCAAGAGATAAACTGTGTCAATTTGAATGACACACTTACAGAATAGCACCGTAAGAACTGTATATTTCTAGCTAATAGCGAAAAACGTGTTCAGGAGACAAACTGCAATTTGAATGACACACTTCTAGAAAAGCGACACAAGAACAGTATATAAGTAACTAATTATAAAAGCAAAAAACGAGTTCAGGAGACACACTGTGTCAATGTGAATAACACACTTATAGAAAAGCGTCATAAGAAGTGTATATATCTTGCGAAAAACGTGTTCAGGGGACAAACTGTGTCAATATGAATAACACATTTATAGAATAGCACCGTAAGAACTGCATATAGCTAACTTAACTTAAAACGGAATCATGCGGCGTATTCAGGAGTAAAACTGTGTCAATTTGAATGACACACTTATAGAACAGCGCTAAAAGAACTGTATATGGCTAACTAGTAGCGAAAAACGTGTTCAGGAGACAAATTGTGTCAATTTGAATGACACACTTACATAATAGCGTCGTAAGAACTGTATATACATTTACGACTGTATATAAGCTAACTTAAAGCGCAATGCGTGTTCAGAAGTGAAACTGCGTCAATATGAATGACACTTTTATAGATAGCACCGTAAGAACTGTATATAGCTAATTAATAGCGGAAAACGTGTCAGGAGACAAACTGTGTCAATTTGAATGACACACTTACATAATAGCGCCGTGAGAACTTATTTGAATGACACATTTGTACAGCCGTGCTGGAAGAACTGTATATAATGTTAACAAACGGATAGCGAAAGACGTGTTCAGGAGACAAACTGTGTCAATTTGAATGACACATATATAGAACAGCGCTTAACGAACTGTACATAGCTGTATTGACACATTTATAGAACAGAGATGTAAGAGCTGTATATAGTAGAAGCCGCTTAATTGCACGGCCCATTTGCCCGTGAATTTTATGCAATTATCCGGAGGTTGCAATAATGCGAAGTTATCCAGCTTGACCGCACCGGTTTGGGATTTGGAGATTCCGTGCAGTTAACAGAAGCGTGCGTTAATCCGTCGTGCAATTAACTGGCTTCTACTGCATAGCTAAGTAATCGCGGAAAACATGTTCAGGAGTCAAACTGTGTCAATATGAATGACACATTTATAGAACAGCGCTGAAAGAACTGTATATAGCTAAGTAATCGTGGAAACTGTGTTCTGGAGACAAACTGTGTCAATTTGAATGACACATTTATAGAACAGCGCTGAAAGAACTGTATATAGCTAAGTAATCGTGGAAACTGTGTTCTGGAGACAAACTGTGTCAATTTGAATGACACATTTATAGAACAGCGCTGAAAGAACTGTATATAGCTAAGTAATCGTGGAAACTGTGTTCTGGAGACAAACTGTGTCAATTTGAATGACACATTTATAGAAAAGTGCTGTAAGAACTGTTTATAGCGGAAAACGTGTTCAGGAGACAAACTCTGTTAATTTGAATGATATACTTACATAATAGCGCCGTAAAAACTGTATATGGCTAACTAATCGCAATAAAACGTGTTTAGGATACAAACTGTGTCAATTTGAATGACACACGTATAGAATAGCGCTGAAAGAACTGTAACATAAAGCGAAAAGCGTGTTCAGGAGACAAACTGTGTCAATTTGAATGACGCATTTATTGAACCGCGATGTAAGAACTGTATATAGCTAACTAATCACGAAAACTGTGTTCAGGGGACAAACTGTGTCAATTTGAATGACACACTTACATAATAGCGCCGTAAAAACTGAATATAGTTAACTAATCCCACAAAACGTGTTCAGGATGCAAACTGTGTCAATTTGAATGACACATTTATAGAACAGCGATGTAAATTATCTGATGACGGAAAGCTTGGTCGAACGAAAACATTTTCAATCGGATGATCATACTATCTAAGTATCGCTTTAGTTTACTTGTGTGTCATATCAATTGACACAGTTGTCCTCCTAACGAAGTTTTCTGTTGCAAGCATAGCTTTATGTAGTTCTTACAGCGCTTGCTTTAGGTGTTTCATACAAATTGACACAGTTTGGTCCCTGAACACGTATTTTGCTATTAGTTAGCTATGTACAGTTTTTACGGCGCTATTATGTAAGTGTGTCATTCAAATTGACACAGTTTGTCTCCTGAACACGTTTTCGGTATTAGTTTGCTATATACAGTTCTTTGGGTGCTGTCTACAAGTGTGTCATTCAAATTGACACAGTTTGACATTTGAACACGCATTCCGCTTTAAGTTAACTATATACAATACCGTTCTTACAGCGCTATCTTATAATGCATTGTGTCATTCAAATTGACACAGTTTGTGTCCTAAACTGTTTTTCGCTCCTAGTTAGCTATATACAGTTCTTACGGCACTATTATGTAAGTGTGTCATTCAAATTGACACAGTTTGTCTCCAGAACACGTTTTTCGCTATTACTGATATAAGTTAGCTACATACAGTTCTTACGTACGGCGCTATTATGTAAGTGTGCAGTGTCATTCAAATTGACACATTTTTTTTGTCTCCTGAACACGTTTATCACTATTAGTTAGCTATATACCGTTACAGTTCTTACGGCGCTATTATGTGTGTCATTCAAATTGACACAGTTCGTCTCCCCAAGGAGGTCTCCCGAACACGTTTTCCGCTATTAGTTCCCTGTATACACTTCTTACAGCACCGTTCTATAAATGTGTTATTCAAATGAACACACTTTGTCTCCTGATGTCTACGAGAACGCCAGTTAGTTCGTAAGAAGGGACCTTACAACCGTTGCAGATTCGCAACATGGGCCGAGACGATACGAACAAACACGTTCTGCAAGTTCAAACATACTTTCGCCAAGAGTCCCTCAATAACAAACCTAATTTAACAATATGCGTAAGCCTAACTTGAATCCTCCCCTATCGAACCTAGCGCAGACTGAGACCGTCAAGATACCAACCGCGTTCAATGACCTCACTCGTACGACCCGGAAGTATATGATCGTAATCGGTTGCACGGAAACCCCCATGCAGTGCGAAATCGAGGCCGAAAACAGGCAGAAAGAGCCAGTTTGAAGGCCAACTTTGACTCTTCAAATCTCATCCCGAAATGATAATTGAATCAACACGAGTACTGTAGGCGATAGAACTACTCGTGAGGATTACGTGGGCACCTTTTACAGCCTGATTTGGCCCACTACGACTTTTTAATCTTTTTTTTTACGTGACCATGTCAAGTGCCTCAAACAGGCGTCCAACATTCAGGTTTTCGCCGCCATGTTTGAAAATGTGCTTTGGCAATGCATTATGGGATAGATTTGATGACCTTTGAAAATGACCTTCCAACTTTCACCTTTAGAAGTTATCACTTTTTTTCTTATTCTGTCATGATTTTTATTCTTGTGGTATAGTTGAACATATTATGACACCACAAATACTATTTTTGCGTCAATGTATTGAAACTGTTACGTTGTGAGTGAAAGATCTTAATTTTTTGGATCCTGTGACGTCACACCAAAACAAAAACATGGCTGTCGCAGCTGGTTTAGAGTTGTTGTACAGTAGTGTTTGTGAGCAGGTTCAGAGCGAACACGATGCTCTGGTCTGCTTCCTGCACTGGGAAATGGTACAGTCCGGGTTCAAGTGCGTGGGGAAAGGAGATGAGGTAATGTCATGTTGTTATTCGTGTAGAAAATGATCGTGAACTGTGTTGAAAGTTGCTATCTCACCGCCCCCCTCCCTCTACTAACACCTTGGTCCTTCACTAGCTAGCCTTTTGCATGATCTAGAAGCAAATGTCGTAGTTGGCTTCCTTCCAAAGTGTTTTAGACTTGCGTGATATGTGCTAACGCCTAACCTCACCTGTTATTAAAAGTACTGAAAATTGGACCACTACAAATATCATGCCTTTAATTCGATGGCAAAGATATTATAACACAGTGTCAATTGTCAAGAAGAAATTTAAGACCCATTCCATATTCCTATAGTCGTCAAAACGTAGAAATGCAATAAGAAAACGTAGAAGAAATGTGTGAAAATTTGATGGACATGCAGGCACTCTCTCATTGGTCGAACCACTTATTGCAAAGCTCTCAGTCATTGGTTGAACTGCTTATTGTGATGGACAATCAGGATTTATATACATGATATCATGTATCAGTTGAAGCTTGTGTATGCTTTGCTCACAGATACTGTATACAAAGAAAGATTTAATCAATCACACAGTCATTGATTATATCACATGATATCAAATAAAAGAAATATCAGCAACAAGCATGTAATGCCTTATTTTCTTGTACTAGTTGTAGTTGTACACTTATATAAATAGGATGTTAAGATTTATCAAGAAATGTGTTTTTCCTTTTTTCAATTGAAGGCTCCAGTGAAAGCAAGTAAAGCGAAGAAGTCGGAGCTGTTACCACGGGGCTGGAACAGAACGCAGGACGTGTACGCGCTCAGATACCAGCCCAGCGATACAGAGGAGAACTACTTGATGAAGGCCATCAAGATGGATGACAGCTTGCTTGTACATGTCATGGTGGGGAGGATTGATTTTGGTCAAATCAGTTGCAAAGCTGCATTACCGTATGGGTTGGTAGAAAGAGCGGTACTGTTCCGACTGCAAAGAACTATGCTGTGTCTGGTCAGGGTGGCAAAAAACGCAATCTAAACTTTTCTATGTACGTGACCCCATAAATTGTAAATTCACATGCAGAAAAATTTGGACTACATTGTCTTCCACCTGGACTGGACCGCTCTTTCTGCCAACCCGGATCAGAATTTCTATCTTTGTAAGAAAACAGTAGTAGTAGACTGACAGTAGTAGTAGTAAAAGTAGTAAGAAAATGTCATGTATGCACAACTTGATGAAGACTGCTTTACCTACTGGTAGTTTTTAACAGAAAGAGAATTCATTTTCTTATATTTAAAACTCATGCTTCCTTAAACCTCCAAAACTCTTTTACTGTGAACAGTACCATTACAATGTGTACTCAATACAATGTGTAATATTGCTTTCTATTGATTGTTGCCTCTTCTTGTTTCAGAGAGTCAAAGATGAAAAAGTTGGCAGTCTGACTTTAAACGTGAAGGACTACATCAACAAAAGTGACCTGCAAGACTTTGATAGGTTAGAGAAACACATTTTTTCTGCTCAATATAGATCATGTCCATTCCATTGGTAGCTCAATCAATTCATTTTCCTTCCTAGAGCCTTGCCCAAGGCCAATTATGTAATATACGCTGTAGTTCTACTTAGATTCATAATACAGTTTAATGTATTGTTTTAAGGTGAAATAAGATCATACCATTGTGCGATATTGTCAACTGTCAATTATAACTATCATTTATTTTATTCTGTATTGTAGCGTGTACAAGAACGTAGAATCCCTGGAGGCAGCTTTTCAGTCGGGAATCGTGGAAGAGTTCAAGCCTCAGAACAGATCGTCCAACGCCGCCACCAACAGCGAGGAACGAAAGGAAGACAAACCTGGCAGGTCGCAGCGGGCGCCGCGAATGGCAGACGATCCAGATCACGATCCCTTGCGGATTGGCCCGCCCAGAAGACCGAGAGATCCGTACAGACAGGGAAACCCTGAATGGTAGTGGTCATAAATCGATGTATCTGAAACATTGTATTGTGTTTAAACTGTTATTGAAACATCTTTATGTCTATTTGTTTAACAAGGCTTATTCAAATGGATTAAAGATTTAATAGACATCTAGAATTAAGCAAAAGTCAATTAAAAATATCAACAAAAACTCTAGCACAAACTCATTTTGAGGGTTCTTCGTCATCTGGATTTTACAGATTTATCTAATTCGAGTTTAAACAAAGAAGTCAGTTATTATATGACCTGTATTCAACTTTCTATATGAATTGTCATGTGTAGCTGAAATATCCATTTTCCAGGGGTGAGCCCTCCAGACCATACCCCAGTGTTGGCACAGGAGACCTGGACCCTTTCAGGTACTGCAATTGATTACAGAAGTATAGCAAGTATACGTGTCACACTTCCACATTCTAAGAATTAGGGTGACTGACTAGTCTTTAATTTATGCTATAGACATCTAAAGCTCTCCCCAAAGCACTAAACCTTGGTTGAACTATTTTCCAGTGGAGGGATAGGAGGAGGCATGTTAATGGATCCGATGAGATCAGGTTATCCCAGGGGACCTCTCAACCCCTCTGCTGGGATCCCTGGCATGGTGCCCAGGTAAGGACCTACCATCATCACTATATATGTCAACCTTTCCAAGGTGTTTGAAATTATGTGACAATTTTAACTTTATATTGGATCTGTACACAAAATAAAGCACTTACCAACAAGCTTCTGATTAGTCCTCTGATCCTTTAATATCAAGTTGAAATGACCCAAAGCCTATGTCACACATCCAGACCAGACGTGACATCAGCAATGGGTCAAAGGTGCTTGGAAGTTATCCAGGGCCTCCCTGAAAAGCAGTGCTTGTCACTGATGGGAGCCTACCCTGGTTAAAGAAGACAGAAATAAATAAATAAGTTGGTATCGGCCCCCGTCTCGGTTTGAAAATTCAAAATTCTCTCTTCATCTTTTGTTTTCAAATTGATACTCTCTTGATCTTGTCCATTCTTGTAGTGTACACTTATATGCTATTGTGATTCACCTGTTATGATGTAGCCTTTTGATCTGTTAGCTCTGAGTGATCATATAATATCTGTTGTATATTATTCTACATCCAAACCTTTTGTTTATTGTTTCTGTATAGGGGTTCAGTCCCACCAGGTGCCAGGTTTGATCCCATTGGTCCTGTTACAGGGGGTGCCATGAGGGGGTGAGTACATTGTACATGTTGGTCACAGTTTTACTGAATTTTGATCACAGTGATCATAATACTTTTGGCTCAAATAATGCACACACATACTAAGCCAATCATGGCCTTTATATTTAATGAATCCAGACCTACTCCAGACCATGGTTTGAAATTATATTATATGACTTGGCAAGAACCTCTGTTGAGATTGCTTCCAGGCTACAACTTACAAGACCCAACCTAGCGGAGATTTAAGTCGTGGGACGGTCCTAGATGATGACATGGGCTTAATACTAGTATTAAGAATAGACTGTCAATTTCAATTGATATTATTCCTATATATGAAGTTAGACAGAATTTTGATGCCTATACTAGAGTAGATGAATACCTACTCATTGTTATGCATATATTCCTTTACTGATATTGATTATTGATTTTGTATGTAAAGTGCAATATCAGGATTAATGTTTAAACTTTAATTCTTGGTGTGATCTTTTCCAGCCCGGATCCTGACCACCTCCCCCCACCTGGTTTTGACGACATGTTCATGTGATTCACCAAGCTCCTGCAAATCCTGCTACAACATGCTATAACTCTATTAAAAGGCCATAAAAACTTCATTTTGTGAACGATTATTCTAGGATCTTCTAGTGTAGACTGCAAATCTAATATGCAGGACTGTATGATTAAAGAAGAATGAATCTTCTTTTGCAATTGTTTTCTTGAAGTTGAAGCTAATAAGCTTAAAAGATGATGTATTTGTTAGTAAATACATAACGTTAATTATTTTTTATGTGGTTACAGATTCAATTGCTTGAAGGTTTTGAGAACCAATTAAAAAGTGTCATGCTGAAGTTTGGACTTAAGATAAGCTAGTTCACGGTTTGAAGTATGTATGCACAATGCCAATGCACTGTTTGTAATATTTCAAAGTTGAATGTTCTTGAATGATTTCAATGATGTGTTGGTAGGGGTCTTCAACTTCGACATATTTCCCACATTGCATCTGACACTCATGTGCATGAACATTTGAAATCATGAAATAGCTTATTGCTAGAATTGAATGTACAGTACATGTCAAACATGACTATCTAATGTTTCTCATTCAACTCATTAGATAATGTATTGTTGCAATACCTATTATTTTGCATGGAATTTTTTGTTGTTTCACTGATCTTGATGGCTTGAACTATTGTAAAACTGGTTATTCATTTATAAACGTGATATAAAAAATGAAGTCTGAGTGAGATTCTAGAATATTTAATATGTAGAATACTTTAAATGTACTACATATGGCCTTTTCTTTTTCTGCTTTTCATATTTCCACTTAAGGTACTCAAATTTCAACATTTATACCATCAGAAATTGGTATATCATATATGAGTGTTCTTGCAAAATGTAATTTATAAGGACAAATACATATAATGTTTGAGTGGAATGTTTATTCAGTTAGTCATAGAGTGTTATATATTGTTACATCTTCAAATAAATGGTCGTATTACCACCCAATTAAAGCAGACTTTGTGAGAATATTTTGTGTCAGTATTGCCTAAATTTCTCCCAGATGACCGAATTGATATATTGCACCAATGGCATGGTCTCATTCTTCAACACATTACACCAGTACAGAAACATTTGCCATGACTACACAACAAATGTAACAAATCTTACTCAATTCAGGAAGGCTGTAGCTTTCTGCTCGTGTAAGTTTGCTTGTGTTAACAATACCAGATGTTGGAAAAAAGCAGTCCAGTCTGCGTGGTCTGCCTCATAAACACCTCAAACGACCTCAAACAACCTCAAACAATCTCAAACAGCTCTAATAAAAAAAATATGTAGTGTACATCGGGCAAGGAGGTTTTTTTTAACCTCCTTGCATCGGGCAACAACCTTGTGTGGCTCTCTGGATACAATTTGTTCTGCATTTATGAATAAAAATTGCTGTAAGTCCTAAGTATTTACCAGTTATTCCGGTTTAATCCACCAGTTTCCAGATTTATTAATGCAATTTCTCGTCGCCATATTGGATTGTCTTGAGTTAGGAGTCTGCATGGAAAAGTTTTTGATACCTTCTAGCTACAGACGACAGTAAGATAAAACTGTGGATGTTGTAATTAATTAATTGGCTCATAGATTATAGCCTAGCACAATTCAATCATTGTCAACTTATAATACTTGTATTGAATAATGGCCTCTATGTTATTATCTTCACGTACCAAACACCCTAAACGTTTCATGTCTGTAAATAATTTTCTCATAGCTGAAAATCAACACTCTTGTTTACACCCAACATCTGCTTGGAGATGAGCCTGTCCTTTGTGAAGGCGCGGTGCATGCCGGGTAATGGGGGAGGGCTTTCTTTGCAGGTTTGGGCCTGCCGCTTCTTTCCTCAATTTTTCTTCCGTTTTGGACGTTTTCTCCGGGATTTTGTCATCCGAAAACAAGCACAGGTAAGAAATAACGTCCTTGTGCCGCTTTTGATAACATTTTGTGCCCTCTAAATCTTTATTAGACTGATTTATTTTGAATCTATCGAGGGTGTCCATTCTTGACTTTCAAAATGTATTCAAGGGGGGGGGGGTATGTTATTCAGACGATTTTGTCGTAAAATTCTGTTCATATTGATATCAAATCCAAACCTTGTACCATAGATTGATATTTTATTTTGTAGTGGGCACCTTTAAGTTGTTTTACGTTGGTAAATGGGGCTGTAAGCCGTAGTTCTCGCTGTATTTTCTAAAAAGGTTACAGCTATATAATCCCACCCACTCACGAAAATCACCTCGTATATACGGCCGTATATTCTCGTAAGATCGTAAAATTCTCATGGATTGTCTTGCCCTTTCTCACATAAATTCTTGTCTCAATGATTTTGAAAAGGAAGTCTCCACACATGGTATATGTTTGTCTTAACATTATCTGTGTGGAAAATGCTTTGTTATAATTTTGTATCCTCAAGGAGTCAAAGAGGTTACTACTAATACTAGTACTCATAATTTGGTATCTTTATCCCTGGAGACTCATGTGAATGGTTTTGGTGATATCTTTTACATGTTCACGTACGAAATCATGGAACAGCTATAATTTGACGATAACAGTTTTTGCATGTCCGGGGCATGAAGATACCCTTTTCCTATATGGTTTTCTGCACATTCCTTGGAGTCTTACCTACTGCGCCAGGGGTTAGCCGTCTTTAAAAAAAACCTTACTAAGTACTCCACAACGCTACCTGTCACAAATATTTCTCAATGTTGTAATAACCAGAGTTACCAACCTAGGATTGATGTGTTCAAAAATTCGTACTTTCCCAGAACTATTATAGAGTGGAATTTGTTATCACCAAGTACTGTAGGGGCATTTTACCTGGGTAGTTTTAAAGAACGTTTGCAGATAGATGTGCAAAAGCTATGTGTGACTGGTCGTTTGGTGTAATATAACCAGCTGCTGCCTCGCCGCGTGCCTGCGAAGCTGGTGTGTTACGCCGAACGGCGGTTATACCGGTTATATAGATACAGATATAGGATGTACAAAATGACCAATAAACTGGTGGACGTACCAACTGATAAGTATCTGATACCAGCTCAAAAAAGAACCGGATGGCCATATTGGACAGCGTTTAGAAACGTTTGATACCTGTTGGTACCACTCCCGGGAATCTTTTGAAGCGTTGTCAGTCATGTTCGGTAACGTTTCGGCCACAAACAGGATGCTTGGAATCGTTACCAACAGGTACTGACCATCTCCGAATGCTGTCCGATATAGCCAATAGCCTTTTCCATGACTCCGTACATGAACATGTATAACTATAAGATATCAGCAGAAAGCTTGTGTATTCAGAGTCTCCAGGGCTAAACAATACTTATAGGCAGACATATTTTACATTTGCCACGAAAGCATTGCTATTTTTGTGTTGGTTACTGATTGCCAATTGGTTTATAATTTGATGCATATTTTTCAAATTGCATGTAAAATTTATGCCAACATTCAACTTAATATTGATTGAAAAAATTACTTACATTCTAAAGTAAT
Organism: Branchiostoma floridae; assembly: GCF_000003815.2. Classification (NCBI taxonomy): domain Eukaryota; kingdom Metazoa; phylum Chordata; class Leptocardii; order Amphioxiformes; family Branchiostomatidae; genus Branchiostoma; species Branchiostoma floridae. Next base: position 9,097,233 of record NC_049995.1, read on the forward strand.
AAAACATTTTGCAATGGGCTTATAAATCTGAACCTCTTTGGCTTTGACTTTGAACATGATGTAACCTGTCGTTGTATGCAGCATGTACATGTGCCAACACTGCACAGTATACCAGTCCACACATACGGACAAGCCAAAAACAATACTTTGCTCCCTCAGGATGAAGTAGGACTAGGAGATGCTTAGAATAATAGAAAGGTTGAACAGGGCTGGGTTCATTGACTTGTTTTGTAGTTCGTTGACTTGTTTTGTCCCAATTCAAGTTCTTCCATCTGCCCATGGAAGTTGGAATGGATAAGGCGCTACCCTTTTTGCCCAAATTTAGGTATACTGGTGTGATATGTGAAAAATAAAGAGCGACGACCTCTATAATTCTTGTTTTACTTTAAACTGAAACGAAGTAGAGATAGGTAAAGGTACATTTTTTGGGAGCTGAGATCATGTACAAAAGAATTTATAACCAAACTTTAACAAAGACAAAAGTATAGTATAGGTCTGTATGAAGATATTTCACCAAGGTCTACATGATACGTCTACATAGGATTTACCCCCAAATAGCCACATAATAACTAAGGGGTCAATGTATTGGGAAAATCCTGAAAAAATTTGCTCTGAATCTGATCATGGCTTCACACGTACAGTAGACAGGTCAATGTAAATGCATTTAAGTTCGCGGGGATTTAATTTCGCGTTAGCGGGAAAGTGGAGTGTTCGCGGTGGTTTTAAGTTCGCGGTAGTGCCATACATTGTAGTCACATTCTGTAATGGAAAAATAGTCACTGTGGTTTCAAGTTTGTGGTAAGACTGCCTCGCGAAAACCGCGAACATAAAGCCACCGCAAACATTTCTGCATTTACAGTAATTACAAGCTTGTTCATGGGTGGGGACATAGTTCCTCTTGTTTGTAACAAAAGACTTGGGGTTGGGCATGTGCTTGTAATTCACCATTGGTGGTTCTATTTCAGTATTTGTGTCAATGAACTTGAAGTCGTGTAGTTGAGTGTAATTACTGTAAATCTTGAATGTTCTTGATGGTATTGCTTTGGTGGTTTTTGGTAGTTACCTCCCCACCACGAATTTATGACACTGAATAAAAATGTCGGTTCTCCAGTTGACCAGGGAGCGGCCCTATAATAAAAACGAAATTTTACGATGAAAAACTTGGCCAAAATACACTACTAACTACTGATTTAAAAGCCTACTTTTCCCCCATGACGCCACCAACTATGAACGCACGTGCCCGATGTTATCCAAATCGATGTCGCTTTTGTGGTCATGAGGATGTCAATTTGCAATTCTGGGTAACGAGAAACAGTTTCAGATCCACCGCAAGAGGAGGTTTTAATAAATCCTTTTCATATCCAAAACGGTGTGTTCATGATGGCAAATTTATCCATTTCAACTTGCCAAACGGACAGATCCATTTGATTTTTGGCATCATGAACGAGGCCTAATTTGGGAAATAAGGTTCTTTCTTGCCTGTTTCAAACTGGTTCTACTATATGCAAGCTTGGCGTTACCGTTGTGCTGTGTGTCATTGAACTACATTTTTTTTAAAAAGTTCTGTTGGCAAGGAATCAACTGGCAGCTGTCAGGCACAAGTTTCTGGTCCACAGCTTCTAATGTGGCGATCAAACGTGCTTGACGGAAGCTTCTCAAAAGAATCCCTTATCAACATCTGTGACCTTATACTTATAGCTACGTGCAGTATTTTTTTTACTGTATAGGTTGCAGAGTACAGACATAAATATATAGTAGTGGTCTTTGTCTTTGTAAATTTTAAATATTTATATGCGGTGGCTTTATTCCCGCCATTTTTGCAGTGACTACGACTGATACTCGTACTGTTAATACTAAAAATAGGCATTTCCATTTAGTATTAGGACTGGTGTACTAAAGTACTGTTTCAACTGTCAACTTCAAGCTTGCTTTCAAGAGTGTATTTTTCCCAGTACTTAAAATCTCAGAATTAGATATTCAGGTCATTTATATGTTAAAAAAAGAACCATATGTAAATCTTATGATTATATTTGATGCACAAGTTTGTAATGATCCCACATGAGGAAGTGAAACCATGAGCTTGAGCAATCTTATCAGAGCAATGACTCATCATGTAAACACGATACAATAACTGTAAAACATGAAATATTTGCGATGGTCTTATTTTCAAAGTAACCTCTCCACTGTAAAATTGTGACACTTCAAATATACATTTCCATAGTACTACGGTACTACAAAAGTGTATGAACCACAAACTAACATTTTAAATACTGCAAAACCTCTTTACTTAATCTATTGTGATATTAAGTCTCTATAAAGATAAATAACTTTACAGTGGTCTACAATTTCGACATCAGCAATACTAGTATTCACTTGGCCAAGAACAGACACGATAATTCGTTAGACAGTAGTATTTTCCCTTTTTTTAATACATGACTTCAAAAGGTAGGCATAAATGATCATGGAATATCCGGACCAATGTTAGATGTAACTGTTGATTTTAAAATATATACAATGCAAGCTAATATCCATAAACCTCACTGAAAAGAAAGTTTATGTCAATGATAACAAAGCTGCTATTATTGTTTTTCATGAATGTATTAAGCAGTTGCTTTATCATTTATGAATTATTTGTATATAGAAGACAGACTAATTAAAGCATAAATGCTACTGTTATTCATAATTCATTTATTTTTGTAATGAACACCATAAAAAAAAAATTGCCAACATACCAGTCCCTAGGTCTATGTCGGTAGTAATTTTGTTTTGTGACACTAACTTGCATAGTCAGCTCTCTGGTGTCCAACCTTTTGTATGAATGATGATTGATTATAACTGATTTGGTGTCATATCAGAGTTTCAGAACGTTTTGTGGTAGTATGTTGACTCTTTTGTCTCCAAGATTGTTTATAATATTCATACATTGCTGAGACATACAGCTTGACTGTTGTTTCTATATTCTTTTGGGGTCAAACATTGAGAGATACATTGTACTACTACTGTGACTACTATTAGTATTACTACATTTGCACTGTAAATGCCTTTAAGTTTGCAACAATTTAATTTTGTGGTAGGAAGACAATAGTGTTTACATATTGGTCTATATTAAGTTCAGGCGCTATAGTCACAAACTGTACAGTAATGAAAACATTGGTTTTCGTCAGGGCGAAAATTTAATGAAATACAGTAATGGTGATTGCACATGTGGCTTGACTGTTGTTTCTGTATTGTCCAGGGTCCAACATTGAGAAGTACTACACATTAGTTACCAGTTGGAGTAGACAGCCCTAGCACACACACAAGTCTTCAGGATGGCATTACCAGGAATGCCTCCACTTCGGCCGCCGGGCGATCCAAGTAAGTACATGTTTGTTTGTTTGTTTGTTTGTTTTTTGTAACCGATAAACTGCAATAACTGTTTTTATGCATAACACCACCGTTTTGTACAGTACATACAAGCTTGGTAAGACTGGACTGTAAGGTTTGATCCGCTCAGAGATGGAGTCTTAAGACTCTTACTGTTTTTTAAACAAAGTGCCTCTAGCTCAAGAGAGTTCCTAACCTTAGCTCTAGGTACTCATTTTCATCTGAGTGGAAAAAGGAAATGGATGTTAAGTGCCTTTAAGAAGGACATGTAACATTTCAGGCCAGAAACAACATTCCACTGAATGCCTGTATACTACCACCTAAGAAAAAACACATTCATCTAAAGTGATAAAGAGATGTGCCAATGCCAAGCACCAGTAATCCTGAGGTATATACACTTCAAATGTTTTAGGTACACTTAAAGACATTCTTGAGAAGGCATCTACAAGTATATATATTTTTTTATCTGGTGGTATACGTTGACATTTAATGGAATTAAGAGAGTTGATGTTACAATTCTTAGTCAGAAACAGGGAAAATACTTTCTATCCTTGATTACTATCTAATGCCCCATTTACTCTTGTTTTTAAGTTGGACCCCCACCCATCGGTCCACCGCTTGGTATCCCCCCTCCGGTGGCGCTGGACAGGTTCTGTTGCCCCCGACGACCCGACATCGGAACGGTGGGACGACGCATCAGCCTGCGGGCCAACCATTTCAAAGTCTCCATGCCGAAAGGCGACCTCCACCATTATGACATCAGTATTATCCCAGACAAATGCCCTCGCAGAGTCAACAGGTAAGATACCGACTTCATTGCAACTACAATATGATAAAACTACCTCCCTGTGAAATAGTAGTCTCTCCCATTGACCCCATGATCTGGAATGTCTGTCAGCTGTCAAACAAGGCTGATAGATGACTAATTCTATCAACTTTGTGTCACTTCGTGTTATTCAGGTAGCTGTTAGCTTCTTCCCATCACTTCCTGTCACTCTAGGCGATCAGAGATGGCAGACTTCACCCCTTTGCCCATACTGCTTTGCAACCCTTCCAGTCCCACAGATAGAAATAGTAGCAAGGGTGTATGGCATTGCTCTCTTGTGTATGTTGGAATACTGACAAGCCAAGAATAGTACTTTTCTTCCTTGGGGATGAAGTAAAAATAAACTAAAGTGGCAAGATGTAAACATGACATGAATCTGCTCAGTGTATTTTATAATTCTTTTTTTAGATTTCCACATTGATATTTTTTGTTACATTTATATAATTATGTATAGATATCAGCACCAGTTTGTCTCCCAAAAAAAGTGTTATTATTTTACAAAAACTTGAGGCAGGCCATTAATATCTAAAGCCATGTATGCTAACGCCTAAAATCGAATAGTCAAAAGCTTGAGTCTAAAACTTGATTGTTCTTTTGACAGAGAGATCATTGAAAAGATGGCCCAAGCGTACGCCAACCGGATCTTCGGGGACCTCCGTCCTGTCTTCGATGGACGCAAGAACCTGTACACCAGGGATCCTCTTCCAGTGGGAACAGAAAAGGTACGGAAGAACGATAGTTCATACGTGAACTTGAGGAAAATATGGCTTGTACATGACTTTGTACTGTATACGTTTATCCAGATCATAGTTGTTGAATCATTCATTGTTTGTAGTTTTGACAAAAGTGCATCTTTGCACTGTCAATGAGAATGTTTCAGCGTTGGAGGAATGTACAAAATGTTGATGAATAACTAATTCTGTCAACTCTGAACTTTATTTGTCACTCTGGCAACCCTGGTTTATGTGTTGCACCCTTTGTTTTGAAAGATATAAAATACTGTCTGAACATGTTTTTGGTGGAGCTTAACGTGACATTACCCTGGGATGGTGGTTTGATAAATCGCTAATTCTGTCAACTCTGAACTTTTCTTGCTGTCACCCTGAAAACCCTGACTTACTTGATTTTAAAGATGTCAATACTGTCTGATCGTGTTTTTAGGTAAAACTTGACCTTGCATTACCTTGGGATAGTGGGTTGATGAATCATTAATTCTGTCAACCCTTAACTTCACTTGCTTTCACTCTAGTAACCCCAACTTATATGTTGCAACCTTTGGTTTGAAAGGATGGAAGATATAAAATACTGTCTGATCATGTTTTTAGGTTGGCTTGACATGAAGTTACCCGTGTACGACAAGTTAATAAATCACCAATTCTGTCAATTCTGAACTTAACTTACTGTCACTCTAGTAACAGGGACAGCAAGTAGAACTAGTATATGTTTCACCCTTGTTTTGAAAGATATCTCAATACTGTCTGATTGTGTTTTAGGTGGAGCTTGACGTGACGTTACCATGGCCGTTGATAAATCACTAATTCTGTCAACTCTGAACTTAACTTCCTGTCACTCTAGTAGCAGTGACAGAAAGTAGAACCAGTGACTTATGTGTTGCACCCTTTGTTAGAAAGATATAAAATACTGTCTGATTGTGTTATAGGTGGAGCTTGACGTGACATTACCCTGGACTGCTGATAAATCTCTAATTCTATCAACTCTGAACTTAACTTACTGCCACTCTAGTAGCAGTGACAGCAAGTAGAACTAGTATGTGTTGCACCCTTGTTTTGAAAGATATCTCAATGCTTCCTGATCGTGTTTTCGGTGGAGCTTGATGCAACATTACCTGGGGACAGTGGGTTGATATTGATAAATCGCTTATTCTATCAACTTTGAACTTAACTTCCTGTCACTCTAGTAACAGTGACTGGAAGTAGAACTACAGTGGATTCCAATTATTCGTATTACGCCTTTTTGGATAATTCGGGTAATCGGATAGAATTACGAAATCCCAAAACATTTGCCATTCATTCTATTGTTTAGAACATCGCAGAATTGGATAACCCACGGTCTCAAACTTCGGGTTTTTGGATAGAATTACGTCAGGTCACACAAATTAACAATTGTAAAATATGCCCTAAAACTTACAAAATGAGTCCAAAGGTAACTAGTAAATGTATGTATAAAGGCGTAAAGCCATGTAAAGGACCGTAAGAAAGTTACATTCCACAGAAAATCTAGCCAATAGCGCTGTGCTAGCGTGCGAACATTTGGAGTTAGGCGCCATTTTGTTAGGTTGCCGCAAGGCATGATGGGCGAACGTCATTGGAACGTCAACACGCTTTTGAGTTCATATTTCCCCTTCAGACAATGTCTAAACTTGGTTTACCCTACAAAAATGTGTTTTTTTCATATCCACTGTCTCATTAATTGAGCTGATTTCGGCTGCGCTACGTAGATTTACAACAACGCACGTAACGCAACAGGGGTGTGATTTCGCAATGACCTATCTTGCGCATTGAATGGCGGGATATCTCAACCCACGCGCCGCCATTTTAAATGTTTTGAACGTGAATTTTTTCCGTCTTCCACCGCGAAAGACGTAAATTTCAGAGTAATTTGTGGACACAAGTTCTAAGACAAGAAGGTGAAGAGTTTATCACTCTCCAATACCGTTGTTTTAACTTAAAATTATGAAAGTAACGTCATATTCTCCGGCATACGAGCGGAGCCATGTTCGTCTTTGTTTTGGCATGCCGCCAAATTGCCGACGCACGGCTGTGCGAGTCAAGCGTACTTTTCCACATGTGCATTTAGCCACTGATTTGAACTCTTTATTAGATCAAGCATCTCACAGAAATCGCACAGTATCGGAACATATGATTAAAGTTTTGTAAACGGAGTTCCGTATCGTTAGAGTGGTAACCTCTATGAGCGTCTGTGTGTTATGTTTGCGTATTGGTTTTCAAAACTACACCCCTCCCCAACCAATGCCGCTAAAGCTGGTCATATAGCCAACTTCGGACTCTAGAATAGGCCGGATAATTGGATAAAATGCCCAGACAAATAGGCGATACAATAAAGCGGATTCCACTGTAGTATGTGTTGCACCCTTGTTTTGAAAGATATCTCAATACTTCCTGATGGTGTTTTAGGTGGAGCTTGACGTGACGTTACCGGGGGATGGCGGGAAGGACCGCCACTTCAAAGTGTCGATGAAGTGGGTGGGGAAGGTGAGCCTGTACGCGCTGGAACAGGCGCTGGAGGGACGACTGGCCACCGTCCCGTTCGAGGCTATCCAGGCGCTGGACGTGGTCATGAGACATCTTCCATCCATGACGTAAGAACGTTTGTTTGGCATAGCTGGTAAACTGCTTTGGTGTGTATCATTTGATACCAGTTTTGTACAGTTAATGGAGTGAAACTTAAAAAAGATTTGTCCTCAACTAAAGTCAGTTATTCAATGTATTAACTATTAGTAACTAATACCTCATTACCTTGATACTTTACGTTTAGGATTGCATCATAAGCAACACCACCTATGCTGCAGTTCAGTAGCATAGACTCTTACCACAATTATGCACCTTAGGAGGTACAAAAAAACTAAAATGTTCAGGAAATCATGGCTATTAAATGTTTTTTTGTTGTTTTTTTGCTTGCAGTTTAACTCAATGTGTGTAAAAAAAGAAAGCAGTTCTATTCTGTAATATCTTTTCATGCCATGGTGATTTGGATCATAACACTGTAATACAAAATTCTCAGCTTCCAAAAATTGACCAGTGCTTTTCCATCTTGTCACAGGTATACTCCCGTGGGGAGATCCTTCTTCTCGTCCCCCGAGGGCTACAGTCACCCCCTGGGTGGGGGGCGCGAGGTGTGGTTCGGCTTCCATCAGAGCGTCAGACCCTCCCAGTGGAAAATGATGCTCAACATTGACGGTAATCTACACAGTCCTTGTTTCTGTATCTTAGTATTGTAATGCCAAAGTGACAAGCATTTGCTAGAAAACGCAGTGTATTTCTCGCTATATCTTTTCGAAATACATCCTAAAATATGTCCCAAATGTATGTTTTGTGTAAATGATTGTATTTCATTGATATGCAAATAGATGTTTTGTGTCTTTTGATCTCCTGTACTGTCGCTCTACAGTGGATGTGACTAGTATATGGAAAATGATAATTTGCTAATGCTGCTGAAAACTCTATTTCTATGAAAAGAACAACAGAACAAACAATATTTCTCCATGAACCCTTTATTGACCCTATGAGTAGGTCACTCCGATATCTGTCAGCTGTTATCACTAGGTTGATAAATTACTGATTCTGTCAACTTTAAACTTGACTACCTGTCACTATGGCAACACTGATTCTCTCTTCCTGTCACTCTGGCAACTCTGACCTTCTCTTCCTATCACTCTGGCAATTCTGACCTTCACTTCCTGTCACTCTGGCAACTATGAACTTCTTATCCTCTCTTCCTGTCACTCTGACAACTCTTACCTTGTCTTCCTGTCACTGTCAACTCTGACCTTCACTTCCTGTCATTGTGACAACTCTTACATGTACCTTCACTTACTGTTATTTGCAGTGACTGTGACTTGCATATTGAAAATAAAATGTGAAATACAAACAAAATGCAGTTACACAGAAAACAATATCTCCCATTTTCATTTTGTAAATTTGGTGACGAAAATGTTTTTCTTCGTTTTAGTTTCTGCCACTGCGTTCTACAAGGCCCAGCCAGTGATAGAGTTCATGTGCGAGGTGCTGGATGTGAGAGACATCCACGACCAACGGCGACCCCTCACCGACTCGCAAAGGGTCAAGTTCACCAAGGAGATCAAAGGTCAGAGGTCATATCTGCAAATTAGATGTGAATGATTTTTTTTACAGTATTCTGTTTGATGTTTTTGATATACAGCCAAACCTGATTGTTCAACCACCTCTATCTGATAACCAACTTGTAGTAATTTGCCTTTTTACAACCCTTTACCCAGCATATAACTGTAAATAGTAGTGGCAACAGTAGTACCCAGTATTTTATTACAACATATTTTTTTCAGTCTACCTTAAGAACAGATACCTTATCTAAAGGCTGCATTTTATAAACATTAGGTGTGTCACTCTACATATAGAAAATAATGTTAACTTGAAAATATGTATGTACAAAATGTGTATGTGTATGTGTATAATCATGAGTGATGTTATTTGTACTTCAGGGCTGAAAGTGGAGATCACACACTGCGGACAGATGAAGCGAAAGTACCGCGTATGTAACGTGACACGCAGACCAGCGCAGACACAGACGTACGTACAACTCTTCCAGAAGATGACTCTGATCAATTGAACATTTATCTTTAGCAAGTACCGCTGAATTTGAAATCTTTTTGCAGTGTTGAAAGCTTACTGTGAATTCATTTACTTTCATGGGGACTTCATATTGTTTCATGGTTGATTCTTTAGTACTGTATCACAACCTTGTCACAAACTCTTAGAGTAGGGGGCTAATATATGAAAGTAGCAGGCAAGGCGCGCAGCAGAAAGGCGCCTGTGGAAAGGCGCGTAGCGGCTTGCGGCGAGCCACGAAGTTTTTGAAATTTAGACCCCTAAATATGGTTTGGGGGTGTATTTTGGGTAACTTTTATTGTTATGTTTAAACTTTGAATTGACAAAAAAATCCTGAATTTCAAAAAAATTTGGCATAGGTTCCCCGCTATGACCCCTAACCGGCTGCTGCCTTGTTTTGACAAGGCTGTATCAATGCCTTTAGAATGCATATTCGTAATGTAAAAACGTCACAATGAAAATAATGAAACTGAACGGTTCACTTCATTTTTTGTTGTATGTTGTAATAGGTTCCCTCTTCAGTTGGAGGATGGAAGAACTGTGGAGTGCACTGTCGCAAAATACTTCTTGGAGAGGCACAAGAGGAGGCTGGAGTGAGTTTTCCCATAGATGAAATACTGTTTTCTGCTACCTTAGCTATATACAGCATTATGTCATACCTGTGACGCGAAAACGTTCGATACGGGTGTTCCGGGCCGTAACTTCCGTATCAGACCGGTTCGAAAGGCGTATCACACAGGCACCATTCGAATAAATCAAACTGTTTCGATTGGCAATTCGAATACCTGATTCGGACGTTGAAACATTGCTGTTGCAACACTTTTTTGTTCGAGGGTACCAAATTTGTTCAACTTCTGGCGCATTTCGCATCAAAACATGGGTTTTCTCAGGTGGGTATGACATAAATAAAATACAACACGGTGTATTCCATATCACCCAAGGTATCAGCCCGACCGAGGGTCGGATCGCCCGACAGCCTATATTTAACAGTGTTGTTTTCTAAATATGTGTAAAAGATACTGATGATATTTTCCCTCCCAGGTTTCCTCACCTGCCGTGTCTACAGGTGGGACAAGAACAGAAACACACCTACCTGCCACTCGAGGTGAGGTGCAACCACCTGTTTGATCATTCTCCTACAGCAGACATGAATTCCGTCATAGAAACTCTTTTATTCACCTCTGCATTTTTGGGCAGCTCGAGTCAGTATTGACCCGCCTGCTCTGAATATAATGAGAATCCTTATTTGATCACAAGCCAATCACCATCTGCACTGAGATTTCAAATGACCAACATGGCGGACATGCATGCTGACAAAATTGTTCTTCTTTAGTGAGAGAATGATTTATTCAAACTTGTTTTTGGTTAGTATATGATGAGGCCTACTCACAGATACTACAGATCTCAAATTTGGTACCATATCAACAAGTTTGACACAGAAATGGACATTAAGCTGCCCTGGCGCGCTGTGATGGTCATATCAGTAATGAATATTAATGAGCTTGCCTTATTTAGAACAACATTTCAAGGTTACAAAAACATGAACTCATGTCGCCCCCCTCCCCTTACAGGTGTGCAACATCGTTGCTGGCCAGCGCTGTATCAAGAAGCTGACGGACATGCAGACATCCACCATGATCAAGGTTTCTCAAATAAGTTGTCCTCTACCCGTGCCATCACTGCAGGGCCTGGACTGTGGCGCACAAAACACTCTCCGCAAAACTCCTCGTTTTTCCCGGCTTTCGTTTTTTGTTTGTGCTTGGCTACTGCAAGATACAAGAAAAGTCTGGCTCTACTAAGCTGCATCCATTTGTAACATTGTCACATCTGCCTTCACATAAATTGCATTTCACAAGAAAAGTAGAAATAATTTTTGGCGACGCCTTAGGGGTGGGCCCAATGGTTATATTTATAGAGGCTGCATCAGAAAGAATTGCATACTTTTTGAATACTCATTTAAGTAGGAAAAGAAGTGAAATGGCCAAATTTAGAAGACATAATGTGGTAAGGAAACATTGACTGAAACAAAAAAAAATTTGTAATTTATTCACAAGAAAATTTCTTGCATTGAACATATTATACCTGAAACGTCAATGTAAAAACATTGTATGAAGATATGCACTACTGGTGGTGACTATTCTGACTGAAAGAGCTGTTCAGTGATGCCTGGTGTAGAACCAACTTACTTGGGTACTGCTAGATCAGTGCAAAGCATGTCATTGTGGTATGTGTGTCGCATGGTGGTTCACGGCAAGCTTGTGTTGTAGTGTGCATTAACAGACTCGCTAATTAAGCTTGCACTTCATAATACAGCACTTCAAACTTGATTGGGCAAGAGTGTAGCATCATACTATAAGAAACGAATGCACGTTTTTGTTGTAAGCTGACAGCTTTAACGATGTTTAATGTTTTTCTGCTGTTGAAAAAAAAAAAAGAAGAAAAAGCTACTGTTCCATAAAGTAGTAGGTTTGTGTATGCTTTAGTCACATGATCTGTGTTAGACCCCTGATTAGCCAGGCTATTGCCATGGTAACAGTGTGAGGAGAGTGTTGTTGATGTTTGTTTGTTTGTCCAGGCCACTGCCAGGTCAGCTCCGGACAGGGAACGAGAGATTATCAGACTGGTAGGTTTGCAAAACGTTTTCCTTCTTATATTGTGTTCTACATTTAGAGTATTTAGAGCTATTCTGCATTGAGGTGTTCAGTGGTTTTAAGCTTGCTATAGTCACAAACTGTATAGTAATGGAAACACCAGTGGTTTTAACTTAAGTTCTGCATGAAGGGAAAACTGCAAAAATTAAACCACTGCAAGAATAGCAATATACAAAAAACTTTCATTCCCATTTTACAATAATGCACAGTGAATCTATTTCAGCTTCATACAAAGAGACTATACTATTTTGTTTACATGTACCAAGATTGTAAATTCTGTATATTTTCAACCTGCTCAAATATCAACAGGTTATACTGTAAATTCAGTTATTTTTGTGAAGACATGATTTTGCAATAATAGTAAGGTTTTCCACTGTTTTAATCTCACAGTTTAAAATATTCTGTACTGCAATGGTAATACAATTGAAATTTATATTGGTTGTCGGTAACTGTACATTTTAGTAAAATCACTCACATTTTTTCAAGTGTTACAATACACCAAAATTTTAAAGTCCTAAGACCAGGGTTGTAGCCAGCCTGAAATCATTTTCAGTCCCCTTGATTTTGAATGGGAATCCTATCGAGCACCGAAGGCATGGCGTGACGTTGCACGTCATTTCTAGGGGGTCTGGGTCTCAGAAAATTTTTAAATCAAGACCATCTGAAACACAAGAATTCCTGCATTTTGAGGTGCAAATTTTGCTTGTAGACTTAGCTGTTCAATGGCATCTGTTTTGGTGAAGGAGAACACATGGGTTTAAGTTTTTTTTATATCTTTACATATCAATTTTTGTCTGTCCCAGGGGACAGAATGGGGCAAAATTTTTTTAGTCCCCAGCTGCAAAATTCCTTCAAAGGACTGAAGGACAGGTGCTGGCTATAACCCTGCTTAAGACTTCACCAGTACAAGTTTCAACACTTACACATGTGAGAAACCATGAGAAAGATGAACAAAGTTTGGACATTTTGTGTCCCTTTCTTCGCTACAGATGCAGCGCGCCAACTTCAACGCGGACCCCTACGTCCGAGACTTCGGAATCAGCATCTCTAACGACATGGCGGAAGTGGAAGGCCGCGTACTCGACCCTCCCATGCTTCAGTATGGAGGACGGGTAAACAATGTAAAGCATATTTAGGCCAGGTCCATTCAGCTGGGTGTATAACAGACTCTACAAGGCTCTTTATTTTCGCTAAATACAAAAGTTGCTGCTTCGCATGGCCAAGTGATTTGATGTCTGCATTTATCTAGATATAAATTCCAAACATTATACTGCAAGGCTTTTTGCAAAATTATTCTTAAGAATGGGGGAGGGGGGCAAGGTTTCTATTTGTTGTTGGTGCTAGGCGTTAAGCTAGCAAGGGCGAGGCTTTTAGCTAGCAAGAATTTAAGGCACCATATATTTAAAAAAAACAAATAACAAAATTTGACACTCACAAACAAACAACCTATCAGCTTTTTAAACACCAAAGTTGTAAACTTGTAGACCAGTTATTTTTTGTGGGAATTCGTAGTCTCTTTTTGACGGTCAGTCAGTTTTCTGGGTTGTCCCGATTTGAGTCACCTGAGTTGTGTCTGTTATACGACCAGTTGAATTGATCTTGCTGACGGCTAAGATAATGTGTGAACTTAGTTTGGTTTGAGAGTTTGACTTAAGACAAAGTTTGGTGTGATATCTCTGAAATAAGTTTGAACATTATGTTGCTGAAAGTACATTATATCTTTGATCTAAAAAGGAGAAAAAGATAAAACTGCATGTAACTAACAACATGAATGTGTAGTTCTGTAGAAGTCTATTTGATTTTAGGAGTTAAAGTCTTCGTAACAGATACAGGATGATGTTATGAAATTTTTTAAAGCTTAGAATTACAGATTTAACAACAAAACTTAACAACATAGATTTTTTTTAATAGGCTCCCAAACAATGAGGGGGATGGAAAAAAATCTGGTATCAAATTGAAAGTCAACATGCTACAGCTTTTATAATTGGTTGCTTGAAAATGTTTTAATTATTTCTTTTCGTCGCTTCAGATAAGCACAAGTCATTCAGGAAATTTGCTTCTAGTCGTAGAAGAAATCTGGACCAAAAGCTGAATGTTTATTTGTTTGCTTATTTTGATAGACACGTGCCACCGTGGTGCCAAACCAAGGTGTGTGGGACATGAGAGGAAAGCAGTTCCACACGGGCATAGAGATCCGCGTCTGGGCCATGGCCTGCTTCGCACTGCAGAGGCAATGTAGCGAGCAGGCTCTCAGGTAAGGAGCGGTCGTCTTGTGATTTTTCCTACGACGTTACATTTTGTGTTATGTTTGAATGCCTTTTATGTTTGCCCGTTAGCTTGTCTGCATCTGCATGATTTATTCTCCATATGCTATGTTATTTTCACTGCAAAGTGGCAGAATGTAAAGGTCAAGGTGGCAGGAAGTTAAGTTCAGAGTTGACAGAATTTGCAGTGATAAATGTCAGAGTAACAGGATGTTAAGTTTAGAGTTCACAGAACTTGTAGTAGTAAAGGTAAGAGTAACATGAAGTGTAGTTCAGAGCTGCCAGAATTTGTAGTGTTAAAGGTCTGACTGACAGGATGTGAAGTTCAGAGTTGCCAGAATTAGTAGTGTTAACTAGTACATGTACATTTAATACATGACATTGTACAAAATTTTGTTGTGTTTTGCTTCTCTGTGGTAACGAGAGAGAAAAGGCACCAAACCAAATTGATTGGTGACTACATGTAAGTGTTCAAGATGTGCTGCCTTGTCTCCAGTATTCTTTTTAAATCGAGAACACCTTTTGTTTTGTAGAAATTTCACCCAACAGCTCCAGAGGATCTCCAACGACGCCGGCATGCCGATCGTGGGCCAGCCGTGCTTCTGTAAGTACGCGACGGGCGCGGACCAGGTGGAGAAAATGTTCCAGTATCTCAAGAACACCTTTCAGGGGCTGCAGCTCATCCTGGTGGTCCTGCCGGGCAAAACACCTGTCTATGGTAAGGACCTGTCTCTTTGACCTTTGAATAATTTCATTATTGAATGATACTCATAATAATAATAATAATAATATCAGGTGTATTTGCAGCCAGTAGGTACCCAATGTGTTGAGTGATGAGGCTGTTAAATGTGGTCGAGGCACCTCCTCGAGCACAGGACCCCCGTTTTACGTCCCTCATGGAAGACGATTTCGTGGAAAGCTTCGTGAGGCTACAGCAAATATAACTGCTGACATTTCAAGGACTGTCTGTCCCCTTTTTCAGTAAAATAATGACTGGTTCAGGGGAAGGATATTGCAGGTGCATCTACATGTATGTCTGTTGGAATACTTTTTTTTCACCAAGTATTTTATGTTTCCCTCTTGGAAGCATTACGTCTAGCGTAGATTCACACAGTATCAACACACAAGATATGGTTTGGCAGGAATATTATATTAGTTTTAATGTGGCTGACTCGGAAATAAGGTTACGAATGTCCGAGCAAGGAAGTAGTTAAAGCGACTGTCAGAGAGATCCTGCTATCTTTGACTTCCACTGTTAGTACTGTATTACATAATTAGCATATTCTTCCCTCCACCTGCGGGCACAAACAAATCCGTAATGTCCCTGCATGCGTCCAACCTAAAATCCGTTCTCACATTGTTAGCAGTGACACCTAGGTGCAGTACCAAGTGTTACCAGTCATTATTGCCCTGAAGAAGTTTGACAGTCATGTTGTTGAGTACGTATTACGTCATAACACATGATAAAGCTAGGGCTATGGGGTTAAGAAATTCACAAAAACTGTAGATATGTCACAGAGGTATGATATATTCGATTTCTTGCGTTTTTAGCGGAGGTAAAGCGCGTGGGAGACACCATGTTGGGCGTGGCCACGCAGTGCGTACAGGTAAAGAACGTGATCAAGACGTCGCCCCAAACCCTGTCCAACCTGTGCCTGAAGATCAACGTCAAACTGGGAGGGGTCAACAACATCCTGGTCCCACACATACGGTGAGCTAACCTTCAGGTCAAAGTTCATAGTTCATCACTGATAGGTCAACTTAACAAAGTAATAGGCTTGCATTCTGATGTAGTTGGATTTGAATGAAATATCGAATAACCTGAATTTCACAGCTAGATTTTGTGTAAACATATTGCTTGTGTTTTTTGTTATCAAGTACAGTCACTTAGTTTCATTTAGTGAAGTACCTTGCCCTTAAAGTATATGACATTGTATTTTCAGAATTTTGTTCCTCAAAAAGTTTTTTCAATGTAGTTTTTTCAATTAAGGAAGATGACAAGTTACACAATTTGTAAAATATTGTTGCGATGATGTCTTGTTTGAAAAAGTACTGTATAAATTTGTTTTTCTTTTACAACAAAAAATAAGGAACAAAATAAGTTCAAGTTTTCATATGGGTCCATTTCAGCATCATGACAACAAATCCTCAAAATTCATTATGACGTTTTCAGAGCTTGTAAGAAATGTTTTTTTATGAAATGAGTTTGAAGTTTGGACCATTTTTAGCCTGATAGAGCCAAGTGAAAAACATTTAAAATAGACAAATTAGAAGAACAAGTAAATATGGACCATTTTGAGCATGATAGAGCCAAGTGAAAAACATTTGAAATAGAAAATACTATTGACAAATCAGAACATTTAGACAAATCAGAAAAAGAATTGAATTTTTCCGATTTTGACGATGTTTGTCTGTTTAGGCTTTTGAGCCTTTGCCAAATCTTTTCAAGAAATGATGAATGGAAAAATCAGAACAAGTGAATTTTGTCCATTTTGAGCATGATGGAGGCATTGAATCAAGTGAGAAAAAAAATTCAAACAAAATATGTTGACAAATCAGTAAAAACATTTTTAGACAAATCAGAAAAACCCAGACAAATCAGAAGAAGTGCATTTTGAGCATGTTAGAGAGTACTATAGGACAGGTTAGGTGCTAGTGGCTACATTGGAGCCTGTGCTTTCTTCACACTCAGTCCTGGAGTGTTCCGAGAGCCAGTCATCTTCCTGGGCGCTGACGTCACGCACCCCCCAGTAGGCGATGAAAAGAAGCCTTCCATCGCTGCGGTACGTCCGGCTCAGAGCAGACCATTACATTCTCCTGAAGGGGGTTCTAAATGTGTGTTTTAGACAAGTTTGTGGCAACTCTTCTGTCCTGTCACAAACTTTTATTGTATTCTTGATCGCTGACTTTTACATTCTGTTTGGAAAATAAATTTAATTGTATTCTTGATCAATGACTTTTACGTTCTGTTTGGAAAGAAAATTTAACAAAAGAGAATTGTCAAAAACAAAAGAAATGAAAATGGGACCCCCATCAGGCAGCGTAATGGTCCAGCCCGTCACCAGGCTTCCCCTTGTAGAGGAGTCAGCACCACCTCTCATTGTCTTTGAAACTTGTTCCGTCTCTTGCAGCCCGCGCGTATTCCTGGAGCCCGTCATTTTCATTGGAGCGGACGTGACGCACCCGCCGGCGGGAGACGGGAGAAAGCCATCCATCGCTGCTGTATGTGGGGCCTCTCTGTTAGCTAGGCTAACCCCGTTTCTGCTGTGGTTGGTAGCATGTCGTAGGAAACTGTCCTCCCTTTCCTTTGTTGCTTGTGTCCTTTCTTTTTCGTTGTCTTTTGTTTTATACCCTTCCCTGTAGAAGTTGTGTTTTTCCGTTTTTTTTCTCTTGATCTATTTGCATCTATTGTGAAAACACTTTGCATTTGTACATAGAAATGCACATTTCAGTTTAAATCCCACACAGGGTTTTGCAACAAAACCAAGGGTAGATTATGAGTGTTGATTAATTGTTAATTGAAATTTTCAAACAACTAGGTAGCCCAATCAACTCCGATGAATTGTTTTTCGAGGTATACACATGAACCGATTAAGTTATGCACAATGAAAATTTAAAAAGTTTATAGGAAATTTTAGCTTATCGTTCCTCAAAGCTTTCACAAAACTGTAGTTCTAAGATGGAGGCAATATCACAAGATATTCCAATGCTTAAACATTTCGATAGAACTCAAGACATTCTGCAAATCAAAACCTCTGTCACTTCTCAATTAATTCCAAACACTGCAATCTTTTACACTTAATTCAGAACAACTCAATAAACATGTGTCATAAACAATTTGACAATCATAGAAAGCTGACATCCCCCTATTTTTCATAAAGTAACCCCCAGAAAGACAAAATATTACATTCAGTGTTCTCACCAGGCCTTTTCAGCATAGCGGGCCGATACGCTGTGGGCTGGAAAAATGACGCTGTAAAAAGCCCGCTACGCTGTATTTTCACCCAGCGTAGCGGCAAAAAAATGGGGGAAAACTGGAAAAATACCGTAGTAAAAATGCGAAAGCACGTGCCAAGCACGCGCCTCCGCTGTTTCAGGAAGTTTCAGCTCGAAGGGAGGTGTTTTATAGCACCCCGCGTACCGCTATCTCGCAGCCCCCACCCAGGACCGCCCCTTGCGCGGCGTGCGTTCTGTACTGTAAACAGAGAACCGGCACAAAACTTGTAAAAAGTTTCGGTTCAAGTCCGGTTAAAATCGGAACGGCAAGAAACGCTTCTTGGACTTGCACAAAAATAGCACTTGTATACATTCCCTTTTATGTTGCAGTATACTTGTAAATCATCTAAAACCTTCCAAAGATCGAGAAATTTGCGTTGAGAAATGACGAAAACATCGTGCGTGCATGCAGGCAGCTAGCGGTAATGGCGGCGAAAACATCGTAAAATCTCGCAAAAAATTCTCGCGAGATCTGATGCGTCTCTGTGACGTCAGGGGAAGCTAGCGATCTCATTGGTTTAGGATAAACAACAGCAACGACCGCCATTTTTAGAGCAAATTTTACCGTATTTTACCCCGAAAATTTCTGCCGTTTTGGAGATTTTGCGGGCCCAAAACTCATATCAAAAGGAAGCAAAGGTATTCTTGTTGTTTTTACGTCCAACACCTCTTATGTGAACGCATTATTCGTCCGCCGATCGCGAACTTGAAAGTCGGCCGGGGATTCTCCGTGCCGAGCACATGTTTCTGCGTGTTTTGTTCTGTTTACGATGAAAAAAAATACGATGGAAACAGAGACTGTCAAAGTTGTTTATCTAGAAAAAGTTGGTGGCAAACCGGACAATATTTATGAGTACTGTTGAGCTGAGTAAAGTTTGTTGTTTATGAGTTTTTAGTTGTCTTTGATGCTTTGACTCAAAGTATCGTTACGTCAAACTGCTACAATTATCGTAGATATGCCCCTAAAAACTGATACAATAAGCCTTCTGAATAGCCTAAAATGCAAGAGCTTCCGGGGGGCTTCACCCCCCTGGGGCCCCCCAACGGGGCTCTGCCCCTGGACCCCGCCGGGGGCCTTCGGCGGCCCCCGAACCCCTGCCCTGACGCTGTGAAAAAATCCTGGTGAGAACACTGACATTCATGTTGGAAAATCTTTACACAAGAAAACTTCTTCTCTTAAAACTTTTCCTACAATTTTCCTAATCTAAAATGTCTGCCCCTTACGTTGTACAACCTCGATGTTATGTATTCTCACTGCCTCTTCTTGAATACACGATGCTTGCCTTTTGTCGTCCTCTCGGTGTCTCTTCTCTTCCCTTCTGCATGTCGTGTCTCTCATTTTTGTCCCTTGGCTCCCTCGTGGAAGCATTTTGACAAAACCGCTTTTCTTTGCAGGCTGCTGATATTTTGACCTGTACTACCCGAATGGCCATCCGTCTGATTAATTAAAGGAGTTTTTGCTTGTTAGTTTGTGACTAGTTCATGTAGATATGTATAATATGTATCATTTTAATACAATATTGCAAGAGGGAGGCTGATCTTTCTTGAAGATTTGTAAAAAAATATGATTGTGACTGTTGAAAACAGTTAAAAATATGAATGACATTGGATTTTAGTTTAAGATGTTACAATGATTGTGTATTGATACAATGGTGAAATTTTATTACCTTTAATTGATTACAATGACAAAAAATGCTCTTTACAGAAGACAAGCTTGACTGAACTGTTTGCAAATGTGTTTAAAGATTAAAATGATTTTAGTTGTGTATACAGTATGTGATCAAAAGTTTGTGAATACCAAAAACATGCATGTCCCAAGACAGCCTCTCTCCATTGTGATGCCATATGTTGAACCAACCAGCATACTGAGGCTTCGAACCTTTCTCCGATAGGTCGTGGGTAGCATGGACGCCCATCCCAGTCGCTACGCGGCGACCGTACGCGTGCAGACCCACCGTCAGGAGATCATTGCTGACCTGGCCTCCATGGTGCGGGAACTTCTGATACAGTTCTACAAGTCGACACGCTTCAAGCCGACCCGGATCATCATGTACCGAGATGGGGTCAGCGAGGGCCAGTTTCAACAGGTAGGGTCAACGTGCATAGGTCAAATCAAAGTTCATAGGGTCAAAGTCCATAGGTTCACTGGTCTATCGGCACGACACGCTTCAAACCGACCCGGATCATCATGTACCGAGATGGGGTCAGCGAGGGCCAGTTTCAACAGGTACAGTCAAAGTTCATAGGTTTGGTCAAAGTTCATAGGGTCAAAGTTTATAGGTATGGTCAAAGTTTATAGGTAGGGTCAGAAAATTCAGGACCTGAACCTGTGAAAACTTATGATTGGGCTATACTCAAAACAATGGTCCATTTCATTACATAGGATTCTGTGTAGTGGAGTATCCTATGTCTATTGGCGTTTTTAAAATTCTATCTTCATGTAAACAACACTAACTACCTCTGTTTGACCGTAAAAGCCTGGTAAAATGACCATCTTTTTCTAACTCTCTTTTTCTTTTCTTGGACCTGTAAGCTCTGAAATGCCTGAACACGAGCCGATATAATCTGTTTATTTTCGAATCTGTCCAACATCCGGTCCTGATTTTTTCATGTCCGTTTTTTCTAGACCGGTCCAAGAAGAAAAAAGGGTTTTGTAGGTGTACACCCCTATTAAAGTGGTTATATTACATGTGTAAAGAATGGCTGTATAAAGCTGAATCTTGACTGTGTTCCTCCTAGGTGTTGTGGCACGAGCTGCGAGCGATCCGTGAGGCGTGCGTGAAACTGGAGGTCGGGTACGAGCCGGGCGTGACCTTTATCGTGGTGCAGAAGCGCCACCACACCAGGCTGTTCTGCTCCGACAGGAAGGAACAGGTCAGGGGTCAACTGGTCAACAAATTCATGCGCATAATTATGTAGGGGCCGGGCTCAAAATACCAGATGCATTTTGCACTTTTGTGCACCCCATATTAGAGCTATGCACCTAATTTTTGACTGGGTACACCCGTGCACCTAGATATATGTGTCAATTTACAAATAGGCCACATTTTGGACGAAAATGCAGGATGTTTCCGAAGGGGACAAAAATTGCCAGAAAATATAAAAGGTGATTGGCAAACATCATCTGCATTCAGCTGTTCTGAGTTTTGATTAGCAAAAGTTGGAAGAAAGTAAAGGAAATTGCCAGAAGCCAACAAAAATCTCCTCTGGAAACATAATGAAATGAATGTACACTGTAGAAGCTGTAGACTACAATGACATGCCTTTTATTTGTGACAGATTGGGAAGAGTGGTAACATCCCTGCTGGTACTACTGTTGATGTTGGTATCACCCACCCCACGGAGTTTGACTTCTACTTATGCAGCCACGCCGGCATACAGGTACGATTATGCACCACATCAGTGCAAAAACATTCATTACATGGCTCGACATGCACCCAGGTGCACCCAAAATTGGAGCTGTGCACCCAATTATTTTCTGTGCACAGGGTGCAACCAAATATTTTCTTAGGTTTATGTATGTAAAGATATCAAAGTATACCAGTATACATCATATTCTTGACATCTAAGTGTTAGAAAGATAACAAAAATGTCTGTCATGGTACTTGTTTAAGAATTTGATAGCTTGTAACTAGGTTTTGCTATTAGGTCATTACTTAAATTCAAGTGGTGCACCCAAAATAATTTTGGTGCACCCAATTTTTTAAGCTGGGTGCACCAGGGCACCTAATCCCAAAAATGAATTTCGAGCCCTGCATTAGAATAATCCGCACATACATTCATGCCATCCTGTGAAAATATTTTTCCATTTCCAGTACAGTCTAAACATGCCTGGAAGTATACTTACTCAGCAATAGTATAAGTTACTATAACATGATTATGGCTATGATATGGTGAATGGTTTTGATGGTATGGTTTTACCTACATGTACATTGTATCCTTCAGAGAATTAGACTGTAGTTAAAACTATGCATTGGGGAAGACAAGGTTCGTCATTCAGAAACAAGACAGCCAAATGACAGGCAACATTTTGGTGACTGTCACCTTCCTCAGGGCAATACTAACTTGCACTATTCCACACTGCAGCTAGGTGGCGCTGCTAGCAATGCAGAAAGTATTATTCGTGGTACCCTATTGGAAAGTAAGATTCGTACATTACATGAGCTCCTTCCACCCCCCTCCCCCCCAGGGTACCAGCCGCCCATCGCACTACCACGTTCTGTGGGACGACAACAACTTCATGGCAGACGACCTCCAGATGCTGACCTACCAGCTGTGTCACACCTACGTCCGCTGTACGCGCAGCGTCTCCATCCCAGCCCCCGCGTACTACGCACATCTGGTGGCCTTCCGAGCACGCTACCATCTCGTGGAGAAAGATCACGACAGGTTTGTGCAGTCCTTCTTTCTGTGGTTTTTACCTCCATGGAAATGGTGTGTGTTTGTGTTTCCAGATATCTGTGGTCAACATAACTTTAGAACCTCTGGATGTATTACAATGATATTTGGTATGTGAGTAGGGGTTGGGACAAAGGTTAAAGTTGATTTTGGGCCCCCTGGTATGTGACCTTGGTACTGCAGCATAACTTCAATTTTTGTATCTTTTGTCCTGGACATGCTACGGTCTTGAACTTTTGGCAGATAGCTTGTGATGTAAGGAAGAAGATATATATGTTTGGGCCCCCCAGCAGCTTGCTCTGGAACTGTGGAGGAATTTTTTTTGTCTGGGTTTTTGTTTTTATTGGTGTGTGACCATAGTTCAGGGTTCTAGCCAGGATTTCATTTTAGCGTAGTGGGAATGGTGTGGAAAAGGGGTCTTGGCCCTTCCACGGTGAGATTTGAAAATGTGGAGTTAAAAGTTAGCACTCCACATGTAATTTAAAGGATTTTCTGGTCAGTTTTAAGGGTCATATCATTTTTCATTGTACAGACATTGACTAGACATTGTTAAACAAGCAAATGATAGAAAACTCTACTACACTAGTTAAAAATTAGCGTAGTGGCCCATATTTTAGCGTAGTGGTCACAAATTTTAGCGTAGTGGCCCACTACGCTAAAATGCACTAGCTAGAACTAAGTTATTCGACTATTGTAAAGTAACACTAACAGGATATAAGGCAGAAGATAGTGTCACTGGAGACAATCAGGATTGGAAGGTTGGGTTGGCCAGGGTCCAAAGTTGGTCCCACTGTGAGTTCATTACAGAAATGGCTGAAACAAGTTTTGTACTTTACGTCTTATTACTTGGACGTCAAACCTTGACTTGTCGTATGTTTCTGATCTAGTGTTATATAATTTGACCACTGCATAGTAACAATATGTAACTTGCAAAAAATGGTGTAACTGGAGATCCGCAGGATAGGAAGATTGGGTTGGCCCAAAATTAGTCCCGTTTGTTAGTTACAGAAATGGTTTAAACAAGTTTTGTATACAGTGGAAGCCAGTTAATTGCATGTCGGATAAACGCACACTTCGGTCAATTGCACGGAATCCCAAAATCCCGTGGCGGTGCAGTCCAACTGGGTAACGTCGCATTATCGCACACGCCGGATAATTGCACGGGATTCGCTGGTAAATTGGGTGTGCAATTAAGCGGCTTCCACTGTAATTGTACATCTTATTTCTTGGACGTCTGACCTTTTAACACATGTTTATGATGTAGCGTAATGAATTTGTTATTTCATTTTTCGTGTGCAGCGGGGAAGGATCATTCCGTTCCGGGGACAGTAGCGAGCGGACGCACATGGACATGGCGCGTGCCGTCCAGGTCCATCCCGACACCCTGCGGGTCATGTACTTCGCATGACGCGGCACAACGACTCACAGCAAAACGAGGTTCCACTCATCACGGAGAGTACAGACTGAAGAGAAAAGGGGCTGACGTATCACTATTAGGTCTTGTGGTTGGATTCCAGCAAAGGCTAATATATCTGAGAATAGGCTGACTACGGAATTGGTATAAGTTTTGTCCTCTTGGCTACTAAAACGTCACTGTTATTTCAAAATCACTGATTTTCGATGGAAGAAATTAATCGATTTTCGCTGCAAAAATATACAAATAAAGAGGGATGGGCACCCTCGGAAATAAAAGTCATCCCAGTAAACTAAGTTATTAATGTTCAAAATATGAGATTGGAAACAAAAAGATGCAAAAAGCACTCAAAATGTGTTTCTTTGAAGTCTTCAACAAAAGTATTTAAGTTTGTTTCTGGGTTTTTGAACGGTCACTTTCTACAATCTACATTGAAGAATAGTCTATGCAAAATACAGCTCAAACCCCAAATGATTTCCTCCAAAACTCACTACTCAGAAAACTGGACCAAAGTACACCAAACGTAAGTACTTGTTAGAGCTTCTCCAGCAATGCAATTAGTAATGCAGTTATATCATTTGACTTGCATAATGTCAGAATATGGGCTATATACTGTAATACCTACTACTGTTAGCCAAGATAACATCCAAGCAATAGGTCTGAAAAGATTGCTTCCAAACGTGACGAAATGAGGATAACTGTTGAAAGTGCCCCTACGATACGCTTTTAGAGGTAGCGTGCTGCGATGTTTTGTCGACGCGTACCTCGCGATTGGTCTCTCCGAGAGACGGGAAAATCTAACGTAGAGAAATGTGCAATAATCCAAACGTCAGCCGGTCAGTTTTGCACGGTCCAGCCAAACCTACAAAGTACTGAAGCCTAGAAGTGCATATCTTACTGAGAGAAAAAAACACTTATCAAACATGAGTTACATGACCAGAAATACTACTACTATTAAAGAACGTTTAGCAGCTTTTGTAAATGCAATAAGGACAGTTTGTTAACACATTTATGCAGAGTAGAATCTAACTATTACTATATCGTATGCACCCGTGGTAGTCACTAAGGCCAGTGCAGTAAAGATTTAAAGGGGAATATCAGAATTACGTATAACATTTTTACATTCCCTATCTCTATCCTCTGTGTCAACAAGTACTCCAAACAGTAGAATGGAACTCTATAAAAGGATTATTCCATTGTAGGCGTCTAAAGAGAGGACGTGAAATGGTTTGGAACGGGTTTGCTTTTGTAAAAGGCATTTAAAAAAAGATCAAATTGAAAGATTTGGAAGATATTGTAACAAATTAATTCTTCTTTTTTTTTAAAAGCGGGAATAAAGAGCTGCCCAAAAGAAAAAGTCAAAAAGAAAACCTTTCCTTACGATGGAATAATCTGTATCAACAAGTATTTGTATCAACAAGTATATATTTTCCAACAATTGCTGACCAAAATTATACCAACTTGTTGCTCGTAAAAACGTCATTTGGACCTCCAAAAGAAATTTCATCACAGGACCAAAAGTTTAAATTGTGTTCCTGGCTCTTTACAAGTTTTTTGTTAGCCAAAATGATGTAAAGTGAGTTGAAGTGCAGTTGGTAATGATTTTGTTCCATCTCTGAAGAAACCGGTGCCACACAAAAGGAAAATATAGCTCATTCGAGGCCAGTGTCTTTTTCAACGTGGACAGATTTCTGAGCACCAACCAATTAAATGGTAGATTTACAGGCAAAAAGTTGCTGAATTTGTGAACGATTTTGGAATGTCAGCAACCTTCGAGCTGTCAGCAAATTGGGGTGAACGTCATTGAGTTTGATGCCGGCTTTCTCACTGTTTGGATGCTTGTGACACACGATGGACGAGAAAAGAATAAACAGTCACTATGTCTTAAAACGGAGTACGGAAGGTTGTAAATAGGAGAGGCGAACGTCTTGTTTTAGCTCGTTGTTAAAGTGGTATTTTTCTACATTGGATACCATGCCCACCTGAACACTTTACAAGCTAGCATCTCAATTAAGCGGCAAGTCTTCCTATATTGTCTCTAAGTCAGGGTTGTTTCCAGGACCCATCCCTCTGTCTTAGGATACTTGTTGGGCCGTAAAACAAGTAACCGTCCAGAAAAATCTGTATTTCAGTTCATAAAATTGATGTAAATGTATTTTCGTAAGCATAAAATGACTAACAATGAAAATTAACATCATGAACTCCCAAGCAATGAGAGGGATGGAAAAAAAAAACTTAAAGCTGGAGACAGCACTGCTTTAAATGTGCCTAATATTAAAGTTTGTATGATATTAACCCTCATCTTAGTAGCTTACTGTCTTCTGCTATAGCCAGTAAAAAGTTTGACAAGGAAATGGGCCCACAACAGAAACAAGGGTAAACGAAAAGGTGGTAGACAGAATAAAATGGAAAGTTTGTCATTTGTCGTCAGACAGGGAAATGTCGGCATTTCTGACAATGGAGGGATGAACATTGTATTTCCTGGTCTCCGATTGGCTAATAGATATTCAAATCTGACCAATCGGGGAGTAAGAAAAAAGGAACTTTTGTCTTCAAGGGCACCATACCTTTTGAGATGAATGCATCTTTAAGTCATAACATGCCAGTGTCACTACAAACGCTTCTCAATAATTTCTTAAAAAAAGCAATGTTTCAAAAACATATCTGTTGCGTGAACTTCTCTGGAACAACAACATAGGAGCAAACGAAACCAGATGACCAAACCGTTTTTAAGAAATGTAACAATTACATGTAGTTTGTAAACTACTTTGCCAGTGGCCCAAGAAAATTTTTTTTTTTCAATCTGAATTTGCTGTATGTAATTTCTCATTGTGCTTCAGGTGGGCAGAGGTCCATATAAACAAACTATAGCCCCTTGTGCTACCAAATGTCTTTCAAGAGTTTTTGTTGTCATGTGTAAATAAGTATGTACTGTAGTTGTGTTATACCCATGATATATTTGCTTTCTTTGTAGCACCTTTGTGACATCCACCCTTTAACACGATCGTAATTATAACTGGAGATGTGAAAGAAAAGATTGTATGTATTGTGGTGATGTTAGTTGATTAAGACAAAATTTTCTTGTGGAGTTGTACAGTAGCTGTAATTACTGAACTAATCATGAAAAGCAAGGCTCTACCTATGCTCTGACCAGAAAACTCTAACAAACAAAGTTCCAAACTTTCCTTGCATATCATAAATGATAATAAATGTGTAACATTGATTGATAAGAGCAATAGCATGATATCACATGTTAGAAGTTTAGGCAAGAAGTATGTCAACTTTTTGAATGGCCACCAGTTTTGTGTTTTGCCAGTCTTGTGATGACATATAGTTTTGGGATGCTGTGGTTGGTGACTTCAATGGCAATGTATCAGGCTCCGCCTTAGTGGTGTCGCCAAAAATCTCAGAGCATATACTGTAGTCTAATCATAGGTATTATAAGGTAGGCAGTTTTTGGCAAGACTTTTTAACAATGTGGAATTGTATTGTCATGATTTGTGTTGGTGTCGCATCAAAAAGCAACTTGTAGAAAAACATATTCTCTACTGGGATTTTGTTTAATTTGCACAGCTTTGAACAAAATATGAAGTCTTTCTTGAATGTGTTCATCAAAGAAATTTAACAAGAGTAGTGTTGAGAAAAAAGTGCAGAAAGCTTTGAGACACTTGTTTTGCGAAATGTGGTTACTAGAATGCTGTGTTTTTTTGCACTTTGTTGTTGTTTTTTTATTCTTCTTCACACTTTTACCGTCAAGTAGACACGTTAGTATTTTCTCAGTACTTTCAGTTGTAAAAAGAATTGTGTGAGTTGTGCGCTCTAGTAGAAGGTACTCGACATGTTTTTTTTCTACATTTTAGACTTTAGTCAGAATTTACTTAGTGTAAGCAGTTTTGTAAAAAAAAATGGTGTACTGGTAAGTAGACTTTTTTCATTTAAACATTTTTGACAGGAAACTATAAAATTTTCTTAGTTCAGTGTCGGGAAATGTACTCAAACTAGTAGCTAACAGTCTATCTTTGTTTCATACAATATGCATGTACACTGTATTACTGGAAGTTTCACAAAGAACTAGTAGGTTAAATCTACAGTGTGCAAGAATTGCTACAAAATAACATGATATACATGTAGTATTCATAACTTCAAATGCAATGTTTGTACCGATATTGTACTTGCTAGTAGCCCTTCATACCTAATTTTGATAACTGATTTATTATGTAGAAAACTCATACATAGTTTATAAGCTTTTCATTATTCCTGTACCTTTCTTAAGCCATGTGATTTCAATACATTTTGATATAAGGTAGAAGTAAATTCATAAAGGCATTGGTCTGTCCTATATTTAAGTGACAAGGAAATACTGTTTTTTGTTTGAATATTCTAAAGAACATCCAACAAGCTGTTTTGTTGTGTCAATGTAAGAGTAAGGCCCTTTCGGTATGAAAGTGATTTCGCCAAGGAAGGATTTGCAACTATGAGACAGTCCCTCAAGAAACAGCTGAGTGCTATTTGAAATACTTGGGCAGCTCTATTATTTTTGTGTTATCCTCCAAAGGTATATCACATTATCCAAAACCCAGATTCACAAACACTGGCCAAACAATAAGATTGTTTTTCTGTTTTTATTTTAATGGAAGTTGGAAATATTATTTTATATTGTACCTTTAAGTCACAATGGCCAAACTTGCACGCTAATATTTATAGTGGAAAAGAGTTGGAAACAAACAAGAATATATTGTGATTGTTTATCTCATGTTTTGAGCCATACCTATTTCCCTGTATGTTTTTACTGAATATGCATGTGTGTGTACCCATGTATCGGCTGCCATGTATATTAATGTGTATTTGTTTTTATTAGTTGTTGATTGTATTAAGAATAATGCTAGTTATGTAAGTAACATAAAAGCAGAAAGACAAAAAAAATCTAAGTTTGTTTTGTGAAAATACAAAATGTACCCTCTGCATTCAGAGTTAAGTATTCGAAGTCTTCATACACGATTTATATTGGTAGCTGCCAATAGACCTGGTGTATTGGTTACTAAGGTGTCTTTATACCAATGTCTTTCACTGTTGTCCAAGACTGTGCTTGTATTATATTTAATAGTATTACATGGATCAAAAGTAGAGGACTGCAAGAGATGTATGCTTCTGTTTCTTTCAGATTAAATTGTACTCAAACTTCACATACTAGGCTTGCTTTGTTCATTGTGCTGCAATAACCGTTGTCAATGCCATATGAAACCAAAGAATATTTTCATTTTATTTTCATTAACGCACACATACACGTTTGTACCAAATATACACCCTTCTCTTGTTATTGGACAGGGTCACATTGTCATGGATCAAAAGCGACTCCTAGCACCCGTTGAAATTATTGCAGGAGAATTGTGTCAGGCAATTGCAATGATGATTTTGGTCGCTAGAGGTCCCCACCAGACCTATCTATGTGGTTGTGGATAAAATTTAGCAAATTAGGCTAAACAATCATCCAGGAGAGAGATATTACATTGAGATAAGGAAAATATCCCCTTACTTGGGTAAATGAAGCCCTAAACTCTCCTGGCAAATAATTCTTCTTGCCATATTTTCTTGAATGTGTAAGTACACACTTTATTTTCTTAAGTCTTTTCCAAAGTGGTGCATACTGTATTTGGGGCACATATGATTTGAAAAAAGGACAGTAGAGCAGCGCTTCCACACTTCAAAAAATTTCATTCATTCACTCATTTAGGATGAATTCAATACTATACAGTATTTGTGAGTCCAATATTCTAAGCAATTTTGTAACTTGTTGTAGGCATTTCACAACTGCTTGTAGATACAATGCCAGCAGGCATAATTTCAATAAGGTTTTAAAGAAGACCTTGATTTATGCAAAAAAAAAAGGATGAAAACATCAAGAATTTGAATGTATCCGTGGAGAAAGGCTGCGTAATTCATTCAATTATCTATTTCTATTTTTAGCTTCAGTCCAACAGAATTGTCTAGAGACTTGCCCCAAATCGGGGCCGCCTATTTTAATTGGGGTGCAATCACGCTTTAATCAAGAAAATATGGTATTTGTGTTTCGCTATCTTCTATGGTGATACAGTTGGAAAGACAAACTGAAGTATTCAGGAGGCAAAAAATACGAGTGAAGCAAACTGTTATACACATTTATATCTCTGGCCGAGACTTTATTTGACCAAAAAATGGGGGAGGGGGGCAACCATTTGTTGCACTTTCCCCACGCTGTACATAAATCTGTACAATCAACAGCATTTTGATGTACATCCAGTTGTTTCTGCCCCAGAGAGAAAGTAGACATTTCTCTAGAACAGATGACACTGACGTTGTCATGACAATTTGGACATCCACGCCACACTACGATCTACGAGAATAAAAGGAAAACCATCTTGAAAAGCGAGGGCGGCCATTTTTTAATCTCGCGTGCCGCCGCCCTGTACCAAGTGAACAGTTCAACAATTTGCTAGCCCAGCCTTCCTAGAAAGTGTTGTATTTTTTCAGAAAATTCCAGGCACCACAGGCTTTTAAGTAGAATACCAACAGCGAGAATTAAGGCTCCGCCCTGAAGGGAGTCGCCAAAATGTTAAATGATGCTGGGAAATGCACTGATGCAAAACAAACATTGAGAATTTTCCACTGAAAATATTCTTCTGTTGTACAGGTATTACATCACCTAAAAATGTACATTATGCTTTTTGAATTTCAAACTATGGCTTCTCCTGTCAAATGTTTACTACTGGTATTTCACAAATGGTAAAAGAAATTTCCCACCATAAAAATACAAGAGTTGTTAGGCCTTGCTTTCCTGTATGCTTCGCCTGTTGATACAAGTTTTCAGTGGAAAAGTGCTCAATGAGTGCAACTAGATTTCCTGATCTAAGAAAGCATAATGGACTTTCCTTGTTCATTCTTGGCGTTCTACCTTTCACATGATCAAACCAACATACTAGAGTTTGCTATACATGTATCTGCCACAGAAAACTCGGTACATGCAAGTTTTTTTTCCTCACAACACTATCAACATTTACCGTACACCAACCATACCCACCTGCAAACCTTCATTAAAATCCTTACCTCATTTACCAGTGTTGTTGCACTACAATTCTCAAAAAATCAACTTTCCAATACATAAGAATTGTATACAAATAAAAATACACAATACAGGCAAGGTGCCGGCAATTTTTTTACAAGGACAGTTAGTACAGATATTTCTTATTCATAATCAGAATTGTAGATAACTTTTTGCTCCAACAAAATCCTGACTAGCAGATTGTTCCACAGTATGTATTGTCATATATTGACAATTTGGAACAACACGTTGTCATTATTAAGTGATATTTGTATCTCTATGTTTTTGTCATGTCACAGTATCTCTATTTCTTGCTACCTCTCCACTTTTCTGAATTGCAAAATGATCATCAGTAATGGCAAACTGTTTACACTTTCTATCATACAAAAAGGCACACAACAAACATAGTAGTACTTCAAAACTGGCTATACGCTGTTGTTTTTCTTTGACTGGCCATACCGTCGAGGCTATACTCGGAGATTGTTTATTTCGCGTTGTGCATAGTCGGAACACAACGTTATAGGGACGCATTTATTAGTGAAAGCACTGCCGAGAGAGGAGCCATGTTGTACAAAAGTTCGGCTAGAAAAATAGAGCTCTCTAACATCTTGTGGAGGACATGTTGTCAGATGTGTCACAAGATTTTACTCCTTTTGTCTTTATTTTTTTTGGCCACAGGACAGGAATGCTTTGTAAAGCCTTGAAGACGGCAGCGCTTTCACACAAGCTTACAGTTTCTCTGCTTTTTGTTCAGTTGGAAGCCACAAAATTGGACGCACTAAAAAATACTCCAGAAATATACATGCCTTTTAGTGGTTTGTGTGTGAAAAGCTGAGAGAACTGTGACATCATGTGGGGTGGGAGGGGGGCTTGTTGAATTAACGCCAGCAATGACTCGTCTAATAGTTTGCTATAGCAAATGGTGGACTTGTTAATATAAAATGCAAGGGGGGTTTGGTTTTCCATGACTCCAAAAGACAGTGCGTGGGTAGGGGGGTAGAAATTTAGCTCTAATGTTGACATACTTTAACCAAATCCACCACACTTCACGAGTGAGACGATAGTACGGTATTTTCCCAGTTTAGATCAACCCTATTGCCTTGCACACGTGACGGTTTACGGACTGCGAAAAATTAATGGTGCACCATTTTAATATTCAAACTTGCTAACGAGATTAAGTAACCACTAAGTACTCTCAACAACCGACTACCTCAACAGTTAGCTTACATCATTTTTGTCCTCCTTAAAACTAAATCTTAGTCTCTCCCAACGATGTCGGGACACAAGGTGAATTACATCATACAGTATTTTTTTTCCAAAAATGAGAAATTAACGCCATTGCACATTGTTGTAACAACTCCAATGCACATCCCATTTCGATTATTCAGAAAACTGTACAATTATTATACACATACCAGTAATAATAATGAAGATAATAATAATAATACATTCACTGAAATTCTTCCGAAAAACTCCATATTATAATACTCGTCCACTGGCGAAGAAAAGTTGATCATAACATTTTTTTAAAGCCTGGGTGCTTCAAATGGTTTTAGAATCTCAGCAGCAAATGTAAATTACAGACCTATATTTGTAGATATGTATCTAATATATGCACCTGTCAATGAAGATCCCAGGGGGGGTTATTGGATGGGGGTAGACCACATTGGTTCCAACACTGTTTTATTATATGCAGAGGTTTCCAAGTTCAGATTGAGCAAATATCAAATAATGCAGATGATAATCTGTGTGTGCCTGAATTTTACGTATAATCGTGTTTGAAAAAATGGGAAATTTGACACAACGTCAAATTCCGCTCTATGCCCCCTATCTGGATTTTCACTGATAGGTGCAGAATATGTAACACTAAAGAGTAGAGTGAAAATACAAGCTTGAAACTCAAATAGTCATTTTCTTTATGTAACTAGAGTATGTATGGTACTTAACATGACAAGATCAACAATTGTTTACAGTCTTGATGCTATGTTGTGTTGTGTTGTGTAGCAGCAATAACGAACTAGCATTCTCGTTATAATTAATGCACTTTCAGTGATTGTGCTAGGTGTACATGTACTGAGCTAGCCTGTCCACAATATATCCCACAACGCAAACCATGCCCTGCGTTCCTTGCAAAAGTGATATACCTTCAGTAATACTGATCAAAGAATATCTGCTTATATTTCAGACTGTAGAAATATTTAAACATGTTTTCTAAGGAAACATGATTAAAATGTAACTTAGCAATACTGGCTTTTGAATTTTGAGTACTTGATCCCATGTTGTTTACTGGGCGATTTAGGGTTTTCAAAAGAGGGAGGGGGGCACAATTCTTATAATGATATGTTTTCTAAAAGTAGCTCTACGTTAATATGATTCTCAATGGCTTCAAAATAGTAATTTACACTTTCTGGTCATTTTTAAGCATCACTTTTACAAAGAAGCCTCGAGGACGGAGAAGCAGGAAAATAGAAAGCTGCACAAAAAAGTGAAAATGGCATCGAAACCATTCAACAATCCACAAGAGGTTTAAGAGAGGTGTACATAAAAATGTGCTCATTTGCAATACAAACATTTGGCTAATTTTAATGTAGAACTTTTACACAATGCAGATATCTCTGCAATACAGTAAATTTGACACGGAAAATCTTGGCTGATATTTGAGGTAAGAAAAAAAATTACTCAAAATGCCTGATTACGAAACGAGTGGATCATACCACTATTGTTGTGGGTAAGATGTTTATATCTCCTGTACATCGGTGGTCCCTCCCATCCCTTTCATACACACAAAATGGACTTGTCCGTTAAAATTTAACATTCATGTAGTGCACTTCTGGAGAAAATTTGTCAACTGTTCAATGTCTTTCACACATGATATGCATTTTGTTCAAGCATTTCGAAACAATCCCCTTTCAAAACACACATCACACTATAGGAATGAAAAATATAAACGTCATTTGTAAATTTTTACCGTCAAAGGGGGGAGGGGGGCCAAATGTGAAGAACGGGGTAATAAAACTACATCAATTGGAACAATCCATTTGTAATTACCCACAGACAAAAATGGACTGGTCCCATTTTTATTTTCTACAAAGGGCAGGACCGTTTCATTAGTAAGACGGGGGTGGAAGGGTGCACGCTGAAGGAAGGAGTGGTCAGCTACTGGACACAACAGTTGTTTTTCCCCCCATTCCTGGTGATGATCTTCAGTCTGGACTTTGGCCTATACTTCTCCAGGAAATTCAGTTGCTTGGCATTGATGGCTCCACGACGTTTACTACAAGAGGGAACAAGAAAGATAGTCAGCAAACAATGCATAACCCCCAATATCTGCTTGGAAATAAGCTAATTACCAAACCCCGAAACTACATGGCCTGCTCCACAATAACGGGAATATAGGGGTGATTTCTGAAATCATTACATCTATTATTATCAGCTACCGCGAAATGAAAAACCAACAACAATGTGCATCATCGTGTAACTGAGTGCAGACAACATGTCAAACTACATAAGAATGCGGCAAACGAAAATAGAGATACAGATGCAAACAGTCTCATCATATCTACAGATCACAATACTAACCTCCGACGACAGAGTAATAAAATAATCTCATACCTGAACATATGTAGAATTCAATGTTACAACCTTATCCATTACAGATGTTAGTGACTCTCCCCTTCCCTGAACGTCCCTTAATTAATCCCAACTAAATCCCTCCCACAAGGGGTTATTGGTCGCCCCCATTACATGGAGACTATGCTACACTAGATCTACTTTCAAGAGGGGGCAACATGGTCATAAAATTTCAGGCATTATGAACTTGGAAATATACATAGATGAGATGAAAAAGCGCCCTCTACTCACTCTCTGATGTACTGCACTGCGTCTTCAAATTTCATTCCGCTTTCCATCAAGGCCAGAGCAACGAGAACAGGCGCTCTGAAAATAAACAAAACAACATCATGTTAATCAATGTTACAGGGATTTGTCCAAAGAGGGGTCTCTGCCCCATGCTCTAACCTAAACATGGCGAGCATAGAATTCAGATTGACCAAGGATGCTACTTGGTCACATGAGGCCACAGATTTAAACTGTCTGACAGTTATTTCTACCTCAGGAAGCCTAACAAGGTCCTATTTTAGCTTCAGTTGCCTAAAACTCCAAAATGTCGAAGATGGGAAAAACCCACACCCTCCAAGACTCCACTCCCTCATCCCCCCGTGCAATCTCTCTCTTTTCTCTAGCAAAAGCCCCGCAAGCTATGCATGCTCATAGGCAGGTAAGTTCAGAACACCCACACACACACAAAAGGGTATACCCCAACAGAATTATCAATAATTTGTCTGTTGACAGTGCTGTTATCGACAATCTGTTCTTTTGCTTTGAAATCCACTCAAAAACATGAGCAGGGACCATTTCAGAGGGTAGAAGCTTACAGCAGTATGTATCTACTGAAACTCTTTATACTTATAAGTTATAGCAAAGGATGACAAAGAGTTGTGCAGACAACTAGTCAAGTAAAGATTCCAAGTGTGCTAGACAGAGTGAGTGAATTTTCACCATTTTCGTGCCAGACACCCACTAGAAAATTGCATCAATGGTAATCGCTGGTCAAAATTATCTATCAACTCCCACCCTCCCCCCCCAAAAAATCCTAGCTATGGACATGCCATGATTACACTTGAAGATATTACACACACCTCCCCAGTCCAGCCACACAGTGAATAGCGATACAGCTCCCAGGGTCTTCACGGAAGCGAGTCTTCAGTAAGTTGAACCACTCGTCCACAATGTTGTTAGGTGGGGGGGCTCCATCATCAAAAGGCCAGTCCTATAAAAAACAGAAAACACACGGTACAATTATGAAATGTGTCCTGACTATGCATGATGTACAAAATTACTAATAAAGTGGTGGACGTACCGACTGATAAGTATCTAGCACCAGCTTAGACAAGAAAAAAAAAATGTCAGCTCTCAAGTACCAGAGTTATCAACCTAGGATTAAATGTGCTCAAAAGTTTGTTATGCTTCTGAAGGAAAACATATTGTTTTTGCTTGCCTACCGACCTGCGTTCTTTTTCTTTCTTTCGTTGTCAGCCAATCAAAACACGACTGCTGACATCAGTAAGCTAAAACATTATGTACCTTAAAAATCGCCATGATACCCAGTTGGCAGTGCAATCGCCTATGACACAACAGCAAGAAAATTTGAACCCCTATGATAAAGTCCTAGCTAAAGGCCTGTTCAAATCTACATACATATAACAATGATACACAATTTAGTCTTTAACTAGCAAATAGTATGCCATGTCATACACAGACAAACACACACACACACAAACACATTGGCACACAACTTGGTCTTTACATATCAAATAGTACAATATGTGGTTGTCCTAAACAGTTAATCTCCAAGCAGATCCTATTATGGCATAAGATAGTACCAAACTGGCCAAGGAGTTTAGTCAGCCAATAGGTGTACATTTGCCATGTAGCAAAACACACTCTTAAGCCGGCTTCACTCCTCTGACAGCTTTTGATACTATCCTTATGCTACCGTAGGATCTGCTTGGAGATTACTAAACAGTGGCTGTCCTCTGTACTCACACAAACATGGATGCCTTCCTTCTCCAATGGCTCAATGCTGTAGGTGGGCTCACATACTCTCACCAACTCCTTCACATTGTGATTTTTCAGCTCCTGCAGACGCAAAATAAAAAGAACATGCAAACTTTTGATCAACAATAAAGGTTTTTTTTTTAAGGGTTCCGGTGCATAATTATGTACAATGACAAAAGGAATATATCAGTGTGTCTCAGAGCTAAAATAGTGTGTTGAGTGTGCTAAGAGTAAGAAAAACGAGTTGGCTAAGAAATTAATTTCATGCTATGATCAGTATGATGCCTACTGTAAATTCATTTTTTATTTAAAGGTATGCAATTTTGTGGTAGGACAGGAAAGAATTTTTTTAGTTCATAGTTGAGACCATTCTATAGTACAGAACATGCAATACATTTGAAACGTGTATTCAGAGTACCATGATTTCGGAGTGGAGAGGTCTTTGTAACAACATTGAAAATAAACTGACTGCTTGTAACATTTTAAGCAATACTATCTCTTGAGACTAGCAGCTTTGCTTCAATAATTCCTTTAAAGCTATCTCTCTTTCCCTTCCCTGATTTTCTCCCCTGAAATTTCTCCCTCCCCCCCAAACCTTCAAATGGTATAGCCCTTGAGTGGTACAACTGTACGGAAGAAACCACCTACCTCGATGTATTTGGGGAGGTTGGAGTTGGAGGGGCGGTCCATGATCAGGAACCTCATGCCCTTATGTTCAAGCACCACGGGCGGAGCCGGTCTGTTTAGCCTTGCCATGGCAACGGACTTCTCTCAACCAATCGCAGCTTTCACGCTGACCTGAAACGACACGGACGGGGTGTCGCTACCACACGGGAGACGGGCGGCGCCCTTTCTGACGGACTGTCGAAGAGAATTCTAGTAAGGCAGGGGGTTTCGCTACCCGTAATCGAAATTACCCCATTCCAAAGTGATTCTGGGAAGAGGAGGGAATGGCTGGCCCGAAATGGCAACAAGGTGCGGCAACAAAGGGGGGTCGTTATTGCTGGGCACGGGAGGCACAGTTCGGTGGAACGTTCACGCGTCGTGTTGTGCCCTGCAGTACTCCGCACTGTCCTTCACAAACGCCATAAATGTCACACCAAGGCAGCCAAAGAACTGCGGAGAAAACCAGAGATAAACAACGGTTAGGAAGATGTCATTCGGTAATACCTGTCACATTATCCACGATCTTCGGCCGTATGGATGGAAGGTCGGCCATATTTCAGATCGACAGAGGGTTGCGCGTATTTTTCACATGAAAACAGTCCCTGGCACATATCAGCTATACTTTGTACCTTATACAATTTCTGTGCAATTAAGTTATTATTATAAGCGAGGCTCGGGCGATAGCCGCATACTAGCGTCCGATTGATTTTCGCGCAATGTGACAGGGGTATAAGAAATACAAATGGTTAAGGCCTATGTCACATTTCCAAACCGAGGTCCAGTCAGGCAGCTTTTGGGAACGAAAAGTATGATATAAAAGGCACCAAACTACACAAGATGTAAAGAGAATAGTCCTGGGCATTATTTGTGTACGTATATACATTTCTATTTTTGGTTTCCACAAAAAGTCTGACAGGGCCAGTTTGGAAATTTGACGTAAGCCTAACCAGTGCTTGAAGTAATATTTTTTTTGTTACATGCAAAAAATAATAATTTTTTTTTCTAGGGTCTACGAATCCTTTTTTTTTTAGAACTGAATTGTGAAGGAGATACAAAAGTAATTATTTTTGTTACAAGACAAGGAAACTACATACATGTACAGCCAGACAAATTGACCTTAAAATTTTGGGGTTAATCCCCAGAAATGGGATCATTTCATAAGTTATAAAACGGCTACAACAAAAAAGAAGTATCTATCATGAAATGATGCTCAATGATTTTCAATACTCATAAGAGGTACATGTGTGTTCGTTTTCTTCCCTCTTTACTGCAATGTAACACTATTCTAGAAACTTTCACGGTGGTTGTATTCTCACACTGACAACTCCATTGTGAATTTACGACGCCAAGAATCTATCTTCTTCTA
The DNA here is from genome assembly GCF_000003815.2 of Branchiostoma floridae. NCBI lineage: Eukaryota > Metazoa > Chordata > Leptocardii > Amphioxiformes > Branchiostomatidae > Branchiostoma > Branchiostoma floridae. The sequence continues at coordinate 9,136,216 of NC_049995.1, forward strand.
TGACTTCTATATACTGTATTACAGCATTGTTTTGACACTGTGGAAACCACATTTTCACTCTTACCATGAAAAAAAAAACAGCCACAAAAGTACACAAATTTACAGTATACCATTTTCATGATGTACATGTAACTGGTACAAGGCAACACTACATGTATGTACACATACATAGTTGTTTACAAAAGATTACACCCAACCATCAATACTACATAAACAGACAACATGAGTTCGTTGACCCCATCTTTTCCTTCATAACATGTCTATAGATACTGCTTAATTTCTAGCAAGTAATAAATGAATCGTTACCTTTCAAAAAACCTTAGAGCTATACACAAAACATTCAAATGCCCAAACAGAAACTAAGAGTGTCCGAACACAAACGTGTTACCAGCTTGACATGTCACGATGCACCCGTTCAGATAAACACTTCTACACAAGCCTGGCTAAAAATACCCCTGTACACATACCAAAACAAACCCGCATATTTACCTTGGCCCCCTATCTCCCCTCTACTTCCCTATTCAAAGCCTAAACAGTTGCCAATACAAGTACTAGATTGCTACATTCCCTTGGTGTAAAGTATGTGAAATATATCTATCTGTGCATAATCAGTACGTTTAAAACTTTAGCTATGCCGGGTATTGCATACCGTTCATATTGTAAGGGCCGTAACCAATTTCCTGTATGCTAGCTACAGTTGGTGTTAGCAAGAAATTCCAGGGTAATTTTTGTAAGAAATTTGAGCTTTCAGTCACAGAAAAATTTGTTTATATCTTCCTGAGGTCATTTTTCATATAGTTCATTAGTTGTTACTCTTCTTTTTAAACGGGCTGTCTCTAGGACCCGTCTTGGGACGGAAATTTGCTTGTTTCCCGTCCATCCCAAAAATCTGAACTTCATGAGATGAAATTGTAGCCTGGGTACCATCTGGATATATAGTAGTTTGCTCTGACGTTTTTCATACACTATATAAACAGTTGCTTCTCACTCTTTTATTATACACTATATGCAGTTGCTTCTCTGCTATTCTGTCTGGGAACCTTGACATATCTAACGTCTGGAATCGTCCAAATTTGGGACGAAGGCACTGACACGAGTGAATTAGGGAATGGGTTCAAGCGCTCGCTCAAAAAGGCGTTTCAACACCCAAAATGCCCTCCGTCCGCTTGTAGGAGGCATGTTGTCATCCAATGAGTGCTGTAAAACTCATTTTTGCGCATTAACTGACATCATCGCCAAAGGGTTTGAATGCACAGATCCCCAGATGGGTAGCACAAGCAAACATAGGAGTGAACTACTACCCGGATAGTACCCATGATAATGTAATTGATAAAAATGTGTTGTTGTTTTTTTTGGCAAGTTTAGAAAGACAGATTTCAACGAAAATGACAACATGGGTTCCCAATAAGTGAGATCGAAAAAAAAATTAAGCTTGAGACAACCCTGTTTCCTAGTCTAATTATAGAAGAAAATTCTCTCCCTATCTTTAATCTAACTGAAAGTGCAAAACATTTCAGTGACCTCAATACCAAGCGCTATTTACGCACAAAGACTAAAAGAGTGTCATGCCCCAAAATGGGGGAGGGCGATTTTCAAAATATGTCTGACAAAGAGGGCAACAGTTCAAATGTGATCCTAAAATGTTTACCGCTCAAAAAGGATTAACGGAACTGTGCATGCGACCTCTGGACGAGATTAGAGGTCAAATACCACCATAAACTGCGACCTTGGACAGTGACTTGCCCGACATACTGACCAGAATATTCCAGAAATCTGGATTAACACATTTTTATCTGAGGGGTGCTATATAGTCAAGAGATTAGATCTGAATGTAAATACATTAAGGAACTGTTAACAGCCAGTTACGCCTTTTTCTCTGTCAAATATTTGTTAGACTACTTAGAGTTGTTAAAAATATACAAGAAAACATTTGCCCTGAATATACATGTACAGTATCAAAGGCAAACGGCGCAGAATATCAGTGTATTTAAACATTATTTCTTGTAATGATACTGTACATTCATTTACATTTGCAATGATTTTATTTCTCTGTACAGGGAAAAAGAAGATTTTTGTGGTTTTAAAATGACGGCTGACCCAATTGTGTAATAAAGAAAAAATACAAGATAGATATGTTTGTTGTGTAACGAATAAGCTGTGAAAGCTTACTGCAAAAACCGAGAAAACAAAACACCAGAAAAGTTTCGAGATTTGCAGTATTAGGCTAACAATCAAAGACTGTCATTTGCACCTGTTGCCCCAATGTAGTAAATCACAAATGATTACCCAAGTGCTGCGTTTGTGTAAGTCCTTACATTTAGAGAAAAGCACAACTAATGCATAAGCTTTTGAGTGAAATATTCATATTAACACTTCGACAAATGTTAGAAGAGGTGGATATATTCTCGATTTGTCAAACTAACCTGGTCTTGATAACAGAAGGGCAAACAGAAATTGCAAATATTTACTTCCTGTTATTTCTTTACACTGTGACAAAACAACTACTTCCTTGTATTGATTATCATGACAAAACCTCAAGTGAGTCACTATGCAAATTAAGCATGTCTGGACCATATGGTAGGGTGTACATGATTGTTCACTATTTTCTGCATTGACTTTGTGTTAAATCGTTCGTGAACAAATATTCTATGGCATACAAACAAGTTTTTAATATTTTTTATTCTCTATAACTACATTCCCAGCAGTTCCAGAGCAAGTTGGTGTTGGGCCCAAAATTATATCACTTCTTCCTTACATCACAAGCTATCTGAAACTAAAAAATCAAGACCATATAGCAATCCGAAAAATGTAATTCTCCTACGCCCAACCAAATTTTACTAACACAATCAAGCTTATGTGAAGCTGCCAAGAAAATGTGTTACGTAGAATCAAGCTGTATAATATCATTTTCTTATACTTTCAATGCTTCATTACGTAAACCAAATTACTCAATAAACGCTTGTTCAATACACTGGAACGACTCAATATAACCCAAAGCACTAAAGAATTACACTCTCAATGAGTAAGCATTCAAAAAGATAAAGAAAAAACATAAAATGTCTAGGACAAAAGATACAAAAAATAGAATTCTGCTGCAGTACCAAGGTCACACAACAGGGGGCCAAAAATCCAGATTCTTGAGTTATGCTGGCCACAAATATCTGGAAACACACACCAAAAACTATACCTCAGTGAAAAACAGCCAATCAGAAAATGTCACAATTCTATACATTATTCATTATCTTTGCAGTTCTCAAATCATTCCTTACAACCTTCCCGCTATCTTATTTGTTTACAATATAAAAACATTCATGTAGACTTGTTTACTTCAGACGATGTACCCCCCAAGGACATAGACGTGAATATTCCCTTATTTCCCCATTAAAACTTACATCACATGTAATAACGTTTGCAATCTTGTCTGCCAACTGTTAATTCTCACTTGTTATTATCCACTGCAAATGACTTTCCTATATAATCATCTTACATCAAAAACCTTTTAGTACAATTTATAGTCATTATTACTTATCAGTTATAGTAAGATTGTTGCATCCTAATCAAATTGCTTAATTTGTATGTAAGTGAAGGTCACTTGAAATTCTGTTTTTTTTCTCACGTTCAACTGACAACTTCAGCATTTACATGTTTTCAACATTATTGTGACTTCTGTCAAAATGTAGAAATGCAAAATAAAAACACAAATATGCAACTATTTCGCAGACATGAAGCCACTCTCTCATTGGTTGAACTACTAATTGCCAAGCTCTCATTGGCTGAAGTGCTAATTATGATGGACAGTCAAGATCAGTATTGTACATAAAATACTGACCTCAACTGTTAAATCTTAGGGTTGTTCGAAGTTCAGGGAGGGATATTTTTCTTTTAGTTTACCATATAAAATTGTGATGATATGCAGAAGTCTTAGCATATACTATATATATATAGTAACACATAATAATGTCTTAAATGAAATAAAAATGCCATGATATGAAAATCTGACTTTCAACATTTTCAGTCAGTCATCACAGGCTAGTTGAACAATATTTGGCTACAATTTAAGAATTCATACGAAAAATATGTAAAATATACCCAAAGGTCTAGTTAAAAACCAAACCATTTCCAAGAAATTTTCCAAAAGTAAAAGATTCATCACTCCAAGACCAATAATTGTATAGTATGACATCATACAGTCTTAGTTCATGTTACCGTACACGGAGCTAAAATCCGACTGACGGCGTAACCAATGCGTCTGACTCAGCCGTCAGGGTTAACTACGATCACCATATTAGGTAAGCGCTGACGGCATGTGATAAGCAGGTACGTATATTTCCCAAGGGTATTGATGACTCAGTGGTGCAGGGCTTAACAGTTATAAACTCAGCTTATAATATATCTGTGCTGGAGATGTCATATCAACCTGGGCTTGAACAACTAATCTAGAAATTTACGTGCAAAGGAAAAAAATTGAGCTGAGTTTTTTTTTTAAAATCACTCTACTGGCCCAAATCAACTTTTCACTGGCTTGAAATTTGAATATCATATTTCTATAAACCTTTACTTGTACTTTTTGACAAAAGGAATTTTTAGCACTTGCCGATGTGAAAATGTTCGAATCATTTGTATCAAAGATTTTACAATTCGAAAAAAGAGGAGAAATTTTTTTTAAATAGTGAGAATACAATTTTGGGTCTTGATTTAGTAAAAAAAAAATATCAATACATTTTATGCCAATTCCAAATAACGATTTCTGTATAACTGACACAAAAACAGCTAAAATTGATAATAAAATGACAGAATTAAGAATCGATTGACAAAGTCATATCAAAGGTAATAACCTTTCCATTGACGTTTAACCTACCATGCGCAGTTATTTTTAAAGAAAAACTCCAAAACAAGATGTCATAAATTATCACTTCAGACGCACACTACATCGGTAACGCTACGCCAGTTGTCGCTGTCATGTCTTTTTGACCTTTGCGAAAGGTCACGACGTGATCACACAACACGTCCCTTGATATCAAACCCCCCTTTCCCCCAGGTATTTAGCGAGGGATCGAAATGGCAACGCTATCAATCAAATACTGCATTCTTAGAATTTCTTAACCCCTTTCCTGGGTATAGACACCAGCGACTACACTGGGATAAACCCTACACCACAATACAAGATTCATATGTTATACAAATTATATATGACCTAGGAAAATTAAATTTGCGTTTCAGATTTCAGTTCTGAAAAACTTAGGTAGGGATTGTTGGTTTTTTACGGCTGAAGCGTTCATACAAATATACTTTTCGATGTGATTTTAAACAAAAACTGGCATTTTTAACATCATATTTTAATCATACAGATATATATCATACAAGCACAAGAAAACAAATTAAGAGAACTTCAACTTGTTGAAAAATGATTCTATATTTTCATCACTAAGATCAAAAATTGAATACCTTTTGCCAAATGTCGACCCAAAAAAATGCTAGGGCTGGAAAGGTTTTTGCTGACGTCGATTGGGTAATCAGAAAGATGTTATTCTCCTATGCCCAACCAAATTTTACTTATTACACAATCAAGCTTATGTGGAGCTACCACGAAGACGTATTACTAGTAGAATCAAGCTGTATAATATCAATTTTCTTATACTTTCAATGCTTCATTACATTAACCAAACTACTCAATAAACGCTTGCTCAATACACTGTAATGACTCAATATAACCCAAAGCTCTAAAGACTTACATTGGCAACGAGCTACTATTTCTAATCAAACAAAGAAAAGACATAAAATCATTCATAACAATGACAATAATCCTTCCTTCGTAGAGCTGTTAATACCAATAATAAGTGGCTTGCATTAAAGAACAATGACTAATTATGGCTTGTCAGAAGGCTTATTGTGTTCAAAAACCCTTGAAGGCGTGAAGTTGTCTTATTGTAACAAGCATGCAAATTGGACAAGACAATCTGACAAGGAATTGATTAGGACAAGTCATATTGTCTTGACGCAAATGAAAAGAATTCTTCCAAAAAAATTGTGGACTTTCTATAACAGGAAATATCACTCATATTCGAGTTACCGTTTTTCATAATTTCTAGTGTAGATGTGTCAGTTGCCCACTATGTATACCATAGAAGATGGATATTGTGAAGACAATTTTTAATTTAACACAGAAAAAGAACATATCCGTCTACAAAAGCATAGATTCTAGTGTCCTACTTGGTGTAAGTAAGACAACTGTTGCCTTTTTACAGTGCAAGGCTGCAAGACTGCAAGCAGTACTAGATCTATAGATTGATTATACTGTTTTATACTACAGCCCTATGGGGTGAGAATACCAGTTTAAACCAGTTTGGCTAACAATAGGACGTAAGACGGAATGGCATTATGTAGACAACTAAATGGTAAACTATGAGACAAGCCCTCAACTATATTGGTAAACAACAAATGCAAAACTTAAAGGCCTTACTCATAAAAACTTTCAACTTACATAGAACATACTTTTTTTGTTACAAAAATACATAAGTAGATTTGTAATTTTCCTTTTAAATACCCCAAAGAACAAGTATTGAAATAATTGAAAGAAAATACTTCATTCACTGACAGACAAAATAACCAGGTTACTTCTCACTGAAAAGATTCAATTTTTCATTTACTCTAACAAGGGATCAAATAACTGTTTAGCAATGACCTGAAAATTACTAACACAGCCTCCTACATTCCTTCACTATTGTGAGTTGCCACTATTAAAAGAAACTATTCCTTTGGGAACTCTAGTTATCAGAAAATCTAAGCACAATCCTTCTACTATTCAACAAGTGGACACCCTAGGGCCTTCCTACTCAAATAAAATGGGCAGTCTTTATATTTTATGACAAGTATATCCGTCAGGTATATCCGCCTTATACAAATAAGGAACTTCCTGGCTCTTTCTTAGGCCTCGCAGGTAATAACTCACGTCACAGCTTCTTAAACAGCTCCTTAGGTGCGGAAGGAGCAACCGTTAGTCATAAGAGGGTTCTTGAAGTGCTCTTTTCAATTCGCAAAGCACTCACCTTTTCTCGTCGCACATTGAAAGATGAATATTAAGATTTCAAAGAAAATCCCATGAAAGAAGTACTTCTGATCCCACCTACACAAAAAGATTGATCATTTTCAAGCAAAGACATCTATAGAAGTGGTCCCACAGACTCTATTTTACAACATCTTAAGTTAAAGAACAAACTTATTATCAAGACTACAAGCATTTTTTACCGCAAGGAAGAAATAATAATGCAACCTAAATGACCTCAAGTTCTCTGGTAGACAAATTCGGAATTCCCGATCACGACTCGCATTTGAGTGTGTGATAATGAAGAACATCAGACGCTCACACAAGAGTGAGCATACAGCCTCAGGAAATTACTGTGACTAAGACGGATTCACTTCCTTGAAGACATCGACTGAACTAAAGACGGAAAGGATCAAGGATCTTAAAGACATGGGCCAGAAATAGCTCCTTCTTGAATGATAACACAACTGGGAGATTTAAGGGCTAAGGTTTTTCTCAGAAGGAATTATGTAAGGGTGTCTTCCTTTAACAAATTGGAAAACGCTTCCAAGGATTAAAGAATTTGTCACCTAAATCTATTATTTATTGGCCTAGAGTACATGTATGTTTATATATTCTACCGCCCTACTGACTGAAGGGGGTCATATACCTGAATGGTTTACATTTAAAACAGAATGTAAGTAGGTGGACAACATTTTTGAGAAAATACAGAATGCTTTCCCTGTTGCCTTTTCGGTGGAAATCATCATAATATCCTCATTTTGTTTTGTCGTAAAATACTCAACAAAAGGTTTCAAAATTCAAAATAGCCTTTTCTGCTATACAGTATATCATTATCCTGTTAAAGTTATTTGTACATTGTGAATGAAAATGGTGTACAAAAAAGGATTTAAAACATACAAATGCCTTACATGTTTCCGTCTTCTAATTATACAACAACTGGGGGTAGGATTTCTAACAAGAATGGCGGACACAAGCCATGGGAAAAAGAGAACACACCCCAAGGGTACAAAACCCATGAATAAAGCTAGCCGTCAACACTGGAATGCTGGCAAAAATGTATGCTATTCCAGCTGGGTTTCCCAAAACATCAATATTGGGACTTTGTAACAAGCTACCAGAATAACCATTTGCTTTTTAACCTGTACCCCACTGAGGTAGCCATTTGGCACAAAATCTGCATTGGTTATGGGGTTAGGTAGTAGGAAAATGGTTAAAATACATGTATTGGGATTAGTACTACATGTAGCTTCTTCATGCATTAAGAATTACGTAGATTGTCAATGGTGTTACCTATTCAGTAGTCATTGAATGAAAACAAAAACACAAGTCTGCCACTAAAATGTAATATCTTACTTATAAAAACTACTAGTATTCTGCTATTCTAAATCGCTTTTCTTGACATAGCAATGACAGAAAAAAACAGAACCACTACGCTTTTCTTGACAGAAAAAAAAACACATTTCGAGGCAGAATATTTTCCTCTATAGCATTTTGTTAAGTTTCACCATAGTATTGTGTGTTATTGTGACTGTGAGTGAAAAAAATTTGTCGTTCATATTCATTTCCACAACTAATACTTATAGTATGCTAATACAGTTAAACTCTGATTGGTTCATGGCAGTTCGAAGCTCTGATTGGCTACTGACAAGAAGAAATAAAAAGAACATGCCAGCGAAAACAATATATTTTCCCTATCAGAGAAAACATAATAAAACATAGACCTGTGTTCCCTTAGCTTTAGGCCAGACGATACACCTATTACGATCAACAAAAAATCAGTGTACTCACTTTTGATTATACGCAGTCCCTTTGCGACATAAAATCACCCTCCTCCTAACATAAGCACTCCCCTATGTGCATAGCTTTAACTTGTCTGCTATACTAATGATCGAAACTCCCTATAGCTACATACATGTCTTTCTGATTCATACTGCATTTACATGTAGGTGGTATGCAAGAACCCATGACTTATTCTTTAGAAAAAAAAAGCTTAGAAAGTTTGACCTTTTCGCCGACTCAGTTAGTCAGTATTCCGAAAGATTGACTGATACCGTGATTATATACAGTCATCGACTGATCGTCAGTCAAAACCTCGTCTGAGTCAGGCACCTTAGACACCCAACCGGCATACAAATCACTCGTACAAAATCGCATGCTCCCACTCAAAATCCGTGGTGAATTCACCTTCAATGGAGTCAGAATACCAATGTGTGAGGCGGTATTATATGATATAGAGTCTGTCGCCTGTGGCTTTTAGAGCTTGCAGATAAAGCCGGAAAGTGTGAATTTATCTTGCTAAGCAATACCACTCTCTTAACATGTGACTTGTATCAACCATGTCATACTATGGCTACGTGCTTGCTTGTACATGTACCTTGTACCAAAGGGTAGTGATACATGAAAACAGGCTGTACTGTATAATGTGAAATATTTGCAGTGGTTTTATGTTTGCGGTTATTGCACAACAAATATTTCACAACTTACCGTATGAATACAGATATTATTGTGTGCTGTAATTTGGAAAATATTCGCAGAGGTATTATGTTTGGGGTTGACATTGTTAACTTATGACAAGAAAATATGTTTTGTCTTGCATTGTATTACTAGTACTACAACCGCAAACTTTAAAAAAAAACTGTGAATGCCTCCTTCTAAGTGAACTTACAATCAATTTCCAGTACAATTTAAATGATTTTTAAAACAATTTTAAGTAATTTTTCCATGGATATGATAGAGAATGACGCCCCCCTCCCCCAAACACACACAGGAAATCCAGTTTCTCAGGTCTACAAATGTAAATGAGGTCTAGGAAAAAAATGTTGTGTTTCCTGTTTTCCCACCTACCCTAGAAAAACCTACCGACCCTAGAGTTTTTCGGGTGGGCAGTGAAGTCACATAGCTTCCAGTTAGAATTTTTATTCAGCCTGCTTCCTATTGAAGTAAAAACACTGCTTGTCCTACCTAATGAAGGATAATGAAATGTATCTATTTTGCACAAAATTAAAGTTTGACATTGAAAGACACTTACCTAGTGTCCTCATGCATTTCAGTTAAATTATACTTTGTTCAACTGTATAATGATAAATAATAATATCGGGTGTATTTTGCAGCCAGTAGGTACCCAAAGTGTGGGCAATGAGGCTGTTTAACATGGTCAGGGCTCCAGACTAACTTTTTGGCCTAGGAGCACCGCGCTCCTAACTCTTAAAACTTAGGAGCGCCAGCAAAAATCTAGGAGCACCACTATAAAAATTGGTTGTAGAAGCAAAAAATCTAATAATCATTGTTGATAACCTGGAATATCATATTTTGATACAGTAATATAAAAGAAAAAACAATCTTGCTTTAAATATGGTGAAAGGCCTACATTGATGTGGTGGTTCTTGGGATAGGAGGACAAATCACATAATTTTTTTTGCTACTGACGGCTGATTTATTCAGACTCGAATCATGTACCTCCAGCCTTGTCAGGCATGACTGCTGAAGAACAAGTTTTAAATGCCGAAAAAATGAGTTAATCAAACTTGCAACATAAGGATTATCAAAATCAATTCAATACTGAAACCAAGTTACACAGACAAAAAAGTAATTATGCCTTCTTATTGTAAGAACAATGGAAAAATAACTGATTAATCCCAAATTACCATTTAAATCGAAAAAAATAAACCACAAATAAGTATAAAAGTACAAGTGTGTCACAAATTGGGTGAAATTGAACTGAAAGTGGAAATAGTGCAGGCGGCTCTCCAACACCAAGATCGTACCTCAAGAATGTTTTCTTTCCACCCTACCACTTTTTTTATATTTAAGGCCTACTTGTGCACTGTCACAGGGGCTAAAACATTGTTGTCTAAAAAGTCATGTTACATAAGTTTTGTTACTGCCTACTGGACCTTCACTTACCGTGCTGTCATAGCTTATCATACCATACCATTACCAAGGAGGTTATTTGCTATACATGAAATCTCCTTGGCCAAACCAATATATCATGTATACTCTCAAATTTCCCTATCTGTTTGGACAAAGGGAATAGATAAAGGTCCAGTGAAAATACATTTTTTAAACCTCCTTGGTACATGTAATTGAAGACAGGCAGACACATGGCAGACCTTAATGAGGTGTGACCACCCCTGTCAGGGGAAGAAACTGACACCTGGCAGGGATAGCCTTCCCCTGCTTAGCTGCATGATAAATGATGATTAATTGTAAGAGGTCGCACTGTGCGACTGTGGTTACAGATCTGGTCGCATCAGGGGAATTCTACTCGCATATGCGACTAACTTGGTCGCAGTCAGGAGCCCTGATGGTCGAAGCATATTGTAATATGTCACACTAGAGTTTTGGCCAGCCTAAAATAAAGAAAAGGCAAGAAAGATAATCCCAACCTACCAACCGTAATTTTTGCAGGACTGAAACAGGAAACACAACATTATTTTCCCTAGGCCTCACACAAAGGATCCTGATTTGCAAGCAGACTACTACACTTCTAACAAGTCAGGTTCTTCAATCGTCTTCTCCTTCGGTTTGATCTATTCTTGCCTGGCACTTCAAATTTCAAACCAACACTTCAATCAAACTGCCTTTAACATATGGCATACCAAACACTCTGCTGGGATACTGCAAAATCTATTTATTTTTGCATGACTTAAAATTTCGAAACAGTATGGTAAATGGAGGTTTGCAAAGCGTTTTGAGTTTGTGGCTGGAATAATTCCGTAGTACAGTAGCAATACACAATTTGGAAATGAAAACTGCTAAAATAGACATTAAAATCACTGTGGACATTTCAAAATTTACAGTATTTTACAGTGCCAACATTTATGCCCTAGAACAGAATACTGACTGACTTGAAATATTATCACTTTATTAGGAAGGAACACATACAGACATCTCTAAACTTCTTGGTAGGTGACTGGGTTTGTAAACAAAAACATCGGCTTTAGTGGTGTTGATGTTTCACAGGGCACTGGGTATTTGTCAACAACAACAACAACGACACCCAGACTAGGAAAACAAATACTTGTAGCTATGCAATCTACCAGTGTCTTTTCCCAGTAATAAATTATGCATACAGTGTGATACACACAAATACAATCTGAAGTTTTGAAACAGTCTTAAGAAATATTACGTTTCCTAGAAAAAAAATCTTTACCACGAGTTCCAAATTCTACAAAGTACAAGCACAAAATTTTGTTAGAAAAATACAGTCAGACAAAGAGAGCTTGAATCTCAGTTCTAATAAACTCTATCAAAAATACAAAAACTGAATGATCTTTTCCTACATTGGAACTAGAACCCCTGACCAGAAGAATTTGTCTAACACGATTTATTTTAGCCGAACACACAGTGAAATAAAAAGGGTGACCGAGAAAGGGGTTATATGAAGGACAAAGAAAGAAAAAAAAAACATGTTGGCGCATTGCACCACCCTAAAACATTTCGCAATCGTACGTAACATTTCAACGCAAACCTAATTTTCCCTACCATATTTTCCACAATCTACAATACTACGATAATTCCTAGTGGCTAAATCCGAGAAAAACTAGACACAAATTCCACGGGGAAGCCAACAGCTGATTGTAAGAACTGCAGGAATCGCCCCAAAAATGAATGAAAGGTTTTTCTTTTTTCTGTAGCGCAGCATTTAGTTCCTAGCAACCGCTGTTTTCTTGTCGCTTCTAAAATGATGTAGGGAAAGTTTAAGGATACCTGGAAGGGAGGAAATGTTGCGGGAAGACGTGGAAGTCGCTGGGTTGGTCGTAGAGCGGGGTTGATCGCGGTTTGGGAGGCCGAAATACCGGGAGAAATGTAAGCCCAGCCGAGGAATGCGGGAAGGGCTCGGCCGGCCGGAAACTGGCTCCAACCGGCACCGCGTTTTCTCTCACACAGCAAACACGTGAGGAAAAACGCCTCAAAATCAACCCCCAGTCACAAAATAAAACGTTCTAGAGAAGAAAGAGTGTCTACTCACCATAATACCCTTACACATTAGCGATAAGTGTCGCTGGGGAAGGCAACGGAGAAGAAAATTGAGGTAACACGATGTGTTCACGACCTGAGACTCCCTCCCAACAACCGACTCAAAATGGACGATTGTGACGTCACGGCGGGAGCTAGTGCGCACGCGCGGGGTCCAGAGGTCATGCGTCACAACCCTTAAACGTGCGTCTTTCCTTTTTAGGTTCCGGTTCGGAGTTTTTTTTACGAATCGTGGCCGATTTGACTGTCTCTGAAAAAAGCACTAGCGCTTCTCAAAACATCGTTTTTCGGACAATTCAATGTTTCCGATACAAAAGGGTGCCTTGTCGCTGACCGACAGACTCATTTGACATTTTCTGTAGAAGTGTTGTTTTTGGTAAAAACCATCAAAAATATAAGCTTTTCACCCAAAAACTGCTAATTTAGGGCCATTCTTTACAGGCCGCTACACGGTAAAAATGAGTTTTCCTGGGATAATGACTAATATGGCAATGAAGGTCAAGACTTCTTCTGTATACTGAGTAAAAAGGAAAAAAAGTTATCCGATACGTTTTCCGTGAGCTCCGATGACGCTAAAACACCCAAAACGCATATAGAACGCACGATCTGGGTAATCAGGCGACGAAACGCTTTACCGCTATCGCGCGGACTAATACCAGGAAGTGTTCGCCGCACGATCAAATCTCCGACACCATAAATCGCTACGAACAACAAGCATTTGCAGAGGTATAAAAGATTATACATTGCTAAAGCGATAGCCGGAAAATCTAGAGCCAAAACTATAGAGACAACCCCTAATTTGCGTCTTATTTTTAGGGACTACTTCGATATCTGGTCACTTGAAATTCCGAACCGGAACCTTAATTTGCATATTCTGTCATAAAATTTCATTCCGGGCTTCCAAAAGATTCCATCTACCATATATCCAAATTTTACTTCACTGCGATGATGACTTTCCCGACAGGACACGCCCAAAGTCATGTACAAAATACAGTGCTTCAACGGCTTTTTCCTATGATACAAGCCTATGGCAGAGAAGGAAGATTGAGAGATACAGTTTGACGCACTGACCGTGCGTTAGAGTATACTAATACAGACGTGAAACACTACACGTAGTAGGCTTCAGATTTCATTTCAGTTGGCTACAACCGACTTGTATGAAGCTGAACACACTGCCAAGAATTCGAAGGCACAACGAAGGCCCGATGAGCTTTTATCAACGTTGATAAAAGCTCCGGATCCTTGTTGATAAAAGCTCCTTGCCAAGACTAAAGAAATTCTAGTAGTTTATGATATCTTGATTAACTTTCAATGAAGGGGGATCCATTCTAAGCAAGTCATGGGCGCAAACCCCCGTTTATTTCGAATTTCGCTGCACATCCTCAAGTCTAGCGACCGTCACTTTCAAAGAATTATTCTGGAGCAAAATAAATGTGTATGGGATCAGTTCCTTGATGGGATGAAAGGATAGACCAACCAACATACAAGACCAACTGAATGCTGTTTCTTCAACCTCGCTTTATTTTGTAAATTGGAGTGGAAAAACATAATTTTCAAGTCAAAAATAATGCGAAAAGGGCAGTTCTTTTGTAGGAAAAAAAACAATTGAGAAAACGCTGACGTTGTAGGAAAGAAAATCTAGACTAGTATGTAGACAATTCCAGTACTTGAATCTTTTTTCCATTATCCCCTGCGCGCGGTATATTGCCTTGGGACCGCTTACGCAACACCACGAAGAACATTATATAATGCCCTTGACACCCGCCAGAGGTCAAAAGGGCGGATCATTTTCAACCCGGAGACATACACGGAAGTAAAATGTGAGCCCAAACTCAAGTTTCACAACAACAAAATTATTAAAACTTCTTACCACGGCTTTCCCGATGTAAATTCCTGTCAAATAAGTGTCAATGATTCTATGCAATATGATAAAAAGCTGCTATGACTACTGAACACAAAACTGAATTACATGTATATGATCACTAGACAAAGAACCCTGAAATATTACAAGCATGAAAGGACAACCGCTGTGTCATTGCCAATAAAGAAATTATTATGCATATCATCTTCTGTGTACAGTGCATGCACATGAAAAGAATTCGAAAAACATCAGACAGAAAATATCAATTGGCAAACAGTTGGCCACACCCGTACTGAAAATATTACTTCGGCAAAATCGTTTTCAATTGAATATGAGCGAGTCAAAAAAATAATTATTTTGAAAATTACAAACGCAGAAAATTCCTTTTCATTGCGGCACGTTTCCAGATGTGTTATTTTCCATGTACACTGGTTGAATGACGCCATAGTTATGTGAGCCACTTGCCGCGCACGTAGGAGCTAGCGTGGGTAGATAGAAGTGCTTTCATATGACGTTCGCACTACGGGCGGTATTGAGATATATAATAGCTACAAATAAAGAGCAATTGGAGTCATAACCCGCCGTCAAAGCAAAATTATTTTCTTACAAGGAGTGGAAAATATACCAGACAGTTACGGTCATAGAAGTTGAGCCAAAACCTGAATATTTGTTTATTTCCTATTAGTTTATATCAACCACATTGGAAAAGATCATAGATCTAAGCATAAATTTGTTGTTTTTTGTTTGATTTTGTTTGATTTATTCGGCTGTATAGAGAGAAATACAGCCAGGGCTACCCAACTAGCCGGAGGCTATTATCAAGGGCTAGCTCTGGTAACACGACAATATACAATAACAGCATTACGTTTACCGATACATGAGGTTTGATTTTCGAGCTAGGTTTAACAGAAAACGTAAGATAGGGATAACTTTGACTACAGAGGCGATCATGTGTTTACAAGCTTGACTAGCATTCGTACGATCTGTGGTACTTGTTGTTGTCGTTTTTGCAGTTTGTCAAGCACAAACAAACAATGGCTAGTGAAAACAACTTCTAGTTGACGGGGGTAAGCAAATATATACTTTGCATTTTCGGTTAACGTTAGGCCCTAACCAAAATATTGATTATAGTTATCCTATTGGATACATTAACCACAATGGAAAAGATGATAGAAATGTAAGCATGATTTTTGTTGTTGTTGTTGTTGTAATTTGTCGAACACAAACAGCGGCTAGTAAAAACAGCTTCTAACTGACATATCACGAATTAGCTACATTTTTAGATAGAGAGTTTAATACAGATTTTCACTCGTCAGTGAGAGCTGTCCTTAGTGCTGAATTGCCTTCCATTGGAAGTGTTGTAGTCTGCCGAGTACAATTAAGTCTATGAAAAGTCCTGTGTTTCGACATGCAAAGTGCTCTTTGTGTGCGTCTGTGAGTTGGTTTGTATGTGTTTCTGTGTGTGTATGTATGTGTGTATGTCCGTGTGAGAGAGAGAGAGAGAGAGAGAGAGAGAGAGTGTGTGTGTGTGTATGTGTGTGTGTGTGTGTGTGTGTGTCCGTTTTTGTGTGTATAAGAGAGTTTATGAAATAAAGGGCGTGTGTATGAAATAAAGGGTGTGTGTATGAAATAAAGGGTGTGTGTGCGCGCGCGCGCGTGTGTGTGTGTGTGTGTTTGAGAGAAAAGAGAGATCTAGAGAAAGAGAAAGTGTGTGCGTGTATGAGTACAGTATTTGTGTGTTTTATTCGTGTGCATGTGTGTGTGTGTTTATGGAATTATCGCAAATCCAAACGCTACATTTCACACTTTGTGAAATATATTCCGGAGCAACGACTGCAACTGAGCCCAAATCGTTTCCTTCATAGTCAAAATAAATCATGATAATATACAATCGCATTATATAACGTTATCTTACATACTCCTTTTTCAGAATTGTCTATGTGATATGTAGCTTTAGATAAAACTCCCCGTTCCAAAAGTAGTACGAAAAGACTACCAAAGGATTTTCCTAAGACTGCCTAGAGTCTAAATAAGGCTTTATGGGTGATTTCCAAGAAATGGCGTAATAATACAGACGTGTGTGTTATATCTATCACCTACATCCAGGGTGTCACTCCGGTGTCGCATGAAATTTATGCACCGCCAAATTTTTGCTCCCTGGGGAAGTGTGGCGTTTGGGTTAGGGTTAGCCTTCAAAAAGTGCTATAGATGGTAGAATTCAGTAAAAAAAAGGTCAGCAAATGGCTAAGAGAGTCAGTTGGTGGAAGGGTAATGCTTCCTTTTCTCTGTGGGCGAAGGAGACACATTGTCGCCCCCTTCCCAGCCCCATCCAACCCGCGAATCAGTCCCCATTTAGCCGACGTAGTTAGTCTGGTAGAAACTATTAACCAAGGGATGCTGTGTCCAATATTCCTGTGTAACCCCTGTATAAAATTACCATTTTATCGTTGTAATTGGCAGGTCATCATCATGTTTACTAACTCACTGATGATGAAACAGACGCTTACGTTTTCCACAGCAACTTAACGCCGGTTTACCTTTATCCGTGGGGTAACGTATATCTGCGGACATCAAGTCAACGGATGGTGTTTTTACACTAGCTGCAACATTTTCAAAATATTTCAAAGTAAAGCACAATCCTTTGACTTGGTATCCCTAAATACTCTGTATTTAATAACAACGGATATATGTTACCCCACGGATAAAGGCGAACTAGCGTTACATGCAAAAGATTCTTATGTTGAGCACATTCCAATTCACATAGGATTTGAAACTAACTCAACTGTATATAAGAATGAAAACAACAAAACTTCTTTACGTGCCATGGAGGAATTTGCCTCAAAATAAATCCTAAACGAGATATCAAGACCGGATATTCTGCTGCAGTACCAAGAAAAGTCAGCAGGGGGCTAAAATGTAACCACTTCTTAGGTACGAGGTGACCTAACCATATACCAAATTTGGTGACAACATTAAATCACATACATACAAACATACATGCACTCATACAAACACTAAAACACACACAAACACATAAAGATACATGCATGTCTCTCTCGGCTCGTACATACATACAAACGCTACCAAAATCATAACTTTCTAGACAAAGGTAACAACGACTTACAGTGTTTTGCACCATCAGAATACAGCCAACTGTTCTCTCTGGCAACATTCGCTCGACTACATTGACGACTACACCTCAGAGAGTAAAGACGCTGAAGCTTTGTGACGAGCCCTACAACATGTGATAATAAACGGACATTATGTCATACCTGGGCCGTGATAACGTTTGATACATGTGTTAACGTTCTAAACCGGTGTGTATTTTACGGTATCACACATGCTCTACAAGTATCACACCTGTTTTCATGGAATAGTTTGAAGTTTTGAGTCGAGCCCCACACGATGTGATAAACGGATTGTTGGTGCGCAGAAACCAGCAGACAATCTCATCATTACAACTCGAGGATTACAGCTCGGCGGGAAAAATCCCTGTATTTGGAAAGTGGTGGGTGGTGTAATTTCTACTCGTACCCTGCGTTGCTAAGCAACGAGGACACACTCGGAGCCATACCCAATATTTTTATAACTATTTCTATGACGCGAGTCATTTTTGTTCTCTGTTTTCTTGGCTTGTTATTTCAGAAGCAAAAGCCTGATCCGGAAAGCGGGAATCTTATTTCAAGGCTACATGACGTCAAATTTGACATAGGTATTTAAGTTCTAGAATGTCCATTCAATTTTTATTTTGCAAAGCAAAACGCCGAGCTTTCGCTCTACTAATGTTTTTTTTTACCATGTAGATCTATATGTTGTGATATATGTTGATAGATTTATTAGGACTTGATGTAATCTGTATTTATATTTTATCTGACCGTCACGTCCTTCATGACCTTAATGAAAAGTGGCCTGCAGGCCGATTTTAGCTTCTAATGAATAAATAAAGCTTTAAACTATCAAACATATCTCTGTAATACGTAGACAGAGAAGATGGTATAGTAAACGCACACACAGTCAGACTAAGACACACTAATATCATGAAGGTGGCAAACCAAGAATTTAAAAAAACCGCCCCTGCAGTTCCAAAGCAAGTTGCTGGGAGGCCCAAACCTACACAATTTCTTTCTTGTATCAGAAATTACACCTTGTATCCGCCACCAAACAATCAAGACCGTAGCATTTACAGGTCAAAAGATAAAAAAAAAGGAAATTCTGCTGTTGTACGAAGGTAACACACCAGGGGGCACAATTGAAAAGTTGACCTTTCTTCACCCTTCCATGGATCCAACGCCTACCCAAAATGTCATTACGATCCATCCAGATGTTCAAAAATTATGTTGACCATAAATATCCGGAACAGACAGACTCACATACATACCACAAACAATACCTCCATTTAACAATACCATAGAAATGACAAACCACGAAACAAACAGACAAAACCCCATGTACACGTGCCAACGCATCGATCACGTAAACAAACAGCAAAAATAGCCAGAAGCGAGAAAAACATGGCTTCTTCTTTTATCATTGTCTAGACAATCCTATTCTTGTTTCGTCTTTTTTTTTTACCAAGGACATACATGTGCGTGCGCAATCTCATTTTCTGTCTTCTGATTTATGTAGGCGTCCGTTCGGTCATTCACCTTCTGGATTATCCCCAGAACTCGTCCCTTTGTACCAAACACACGAGCTCAGATCGAACACTCGACTTCGCCTATCAATCATCTTAGGCCACAGCAAATGCAGAAACTTTCGCGGTGGTTTAATGTTCGCGGTTTTCGCGGTACGTGGACACTTCACCGCGAACTTAAAACCACTTCGAACATTTTTCCATAGCAGTAAGAGATTACAGTGCATGGTGCTACCGCGGACTTAAAACCATCGCGAAAAGTCCTTTTTCCCGCTACCGCGAAATCAAATCCCCGCGAACTTAAAGCCATTTACAGTAAATGTTATGGATGACATCCTATTCAGAGTTAAAAAAATAATGAGATAGCGCGAAAAAAAAACAAGATGGGTAGAAAAAAACAAGATGGCTAAATTTTAAAATAGACGCCATAAATGTCGCAACAAGATTTGAAGTGACAAGACGTGGCATCACAACTAGCAAGGCATTTATTCCTGTATTAAAGAAGTGAACTAGTGTAGTAAAAGTGATTCTAGTGTGGTAAACTGGTATCGCCACTTGCAATTGGTATTGGAGACCTGAAATCGCACTATAAGATTGTTTTGATTTCAAGTAAGACGTTTCTTTCGCCATGCTAGTCAGTTCCCGCGATCATTTGACCAGGAAGGATTATTTCCAACCTTTATATGTGTATACATGTATTACATGTACATAGTATCAAAAAATAAAAGCAAAGTGAAAACACCGTCAAATTTTGTACAATTGCACAAGCACATAAGGTAAAGAGTGCATCTGTAGTAATTGGACATGTAGTCCTGAAGCTGTATAACGCTGGTTCTCCTTTATCCGAGGGGCACCTATATCCGTTGTGCGTAAAAAAAAGCAGATTTAGGGATAAGAAGTCGACGGAAGGTGGTTTCAAATCAGAAAAAGTTGAAAATATTGAAAATTTGAAACTACAGTACAGTCCGCGGTTTTAATACTCCAAAATGGGCTGTTTTTAAAGACAACGGATAAAGGTCACCCCACGGATAAAGGTGAATTAGCGTCATATAAAAGAATGTCACGATGTATGTAATGTATGTAATGATTAATATCTTTTCAATAAGGCTTGAAGAAGAATAAAGTACCTTGGTCCAATCCCCATATGTTTTGTCTATGTACTGAAAACAGCTTAAGGATTATCAACCCTAACCTTGACTCAACCCCTAAGCAATAAAAAGCCTTCAGTAGCAAAACAAGGAATTTACCGAGAACAAATCCAGTGTCTACATGTACTGTTACAGATTTATGATTTAAACCTTGTCTATTTTGACCTAGAAAAGTTATATAATCTTTCACTTTCCAGATCGACTCCAGTAAATCACTTAATTCTGCTAAATATAGTCTCAGAAGATGCCCCGGTAAATGATTTATTTATAGATAAGTAATGCTACTCAGGAAGGCGTCCCAGAATCATGGTCTGAAGTGACACGTCTATACCACTAACCATGGAGCTAGTGTCATTCCATCGGGTAATGCAGGGTACGAAATTATTACTTTTCTTCTTTTTGGAATAAGGTCATGTTGATTTGATTATATGGATTACATCCTATGGGAACCCCAAAACTGACGCGAGCGTGCGAATAAAAAGGGTTGGCTAAAAAGTTGCCTTCATTATAAAACCGTGGCTATAGCTAAGTTGTCAGAAAAGTTGAACATTGACGAAATACAATAATAGAGTCTTCATTTTTGTCCAATTACAATTGGAATTGACTTAAGCATTCTATGACATTAGTATCCGTTTTCCGGTAATTTTGCAATCTACGGCATGTAGTTGCTTACAGTGTGGTTTAAAGAGTTTTTTGTCTTTTTTGAAAC
>NC_049995.1:9160852-9172818 GCF_000003815.2 Branchiostoma floridae
ACACACACACACACACACACACACACACACACACACATACACACACACACACACACACACACACACACACACACACATATAAGGCAGCATTACTTTTTTATATTTTGTCACACACTGAATGATACCAACATAGCAAACCACTTTTATCTTTATTCTTAACATTATTTTTGAATGCTTTGATCTAAAAATTGGACAAAATTGGTAGATAACTCGCGGAAAGAAATGACACAGGTTTGAGACCCATCGCAGCTTGTTCTGGAACTGCAGGGGCGTTTTTGTAAAACGATGACAACTCACCAAAATTCATTTTTCACGGACTTTTTTGTATGTAAGTTACACTAGTTCACTTTTATTCGAAAGTTATCCCATATCCGTTAAAATATCTAAGGATATCAAGTCGACGGACGGTGTTTTCAAGCTGCAAGATTTTGAAAACACGTCCTTAGAATTGACATCCCTAAATATCAACAAGAGAAAAACAACGTTATACGTTACCCTACAAACGGATAAAGGTGAACTAGTATTAGCTTTACATCTGTTTTGAAAAAAAAAACGAAGTTACGAAACTGTCCCTACAGTACTATTCTGGTTTGTCCAATTGATTTAGATCATATCTAGAAAGAGGCATGACAAGAGCAGATCCTTTTTGACATGAACATCTGCTCCAGATGATCTTCGCTGTGAAGGAAGTGGCTGTGAATAGCAAGTGTCGGAACGTGTGTTCTTCTTTAAGGCCACAGCAAGTAAATTTTATGGATGACATCCTCCGCAGACTGAAAGGGAATGAGATAGTGCGAAAGAAAGCAAAATGGGTGAAAAAAGCCAGGCTTCAAATTTTCAAAATAGACACCATAAACGCTGCCTCCCTCCGTCATTCAGTCGTCGTAACAGAATTGAAATGGCGTTAAATAGCAAATGTCGAAACGTGTGTTCTTCTGTAAGGCCACAGCAAGCATATCTTATGGATGACATCCTCTGCAGACTGCAAAAATAATGAGATAGGGCCAAAAAACAGGATGGCTAATTTTTCAAGGTAGACACCATAAACGCTGTAACAAGAATTGCATTGACATTAAAAAATAGCAAATGTCGGAAAGTGTATACGCATTCTTTTATGGATGACATCCTCTGCAGACTGCAAAAATAATGAGATAGGGCGAAAAAAAAGATGGGTAATAAAACAAGATGGTAAATTTTCAAACGTTGTAACAAGAACTCAATTAACAGCACTGAACGACCAAATCTTTTTACAGATCGATCGCTCAACGATTTTCATAAAGAACTGATTTCTTGTGTTTTGTTGTCTTTTATCATATTTCTAAATCTTGCATCGAATTCCAAATATGAAACCAAGTGTCACAACAAATCAAATTTTGGTCACTGTACTGGCTCTCTGCAACCGCCATATATGGAAAAAGGGGCTTTTGGAAAAGGGTGCGTGAATTTGGTGCGACACCCACGACTTTCACAAGGTGAAAAGGTTTACTTGGCCATCGTTCACCTTAAATGCAAAGGTTATTTATGTTATATAATGTCATATATCACTTAACCTATAGATTTTGTACCTTCAAAGCAAGTTGCGAATTTTATCCTTCGACAAAGTCTGTAGCTAAATGTAGTTATGAATGTGAATAAGGCCACATCAAGTAAATTGTATGGCAAAAAATCAAGATGGTGAAAAAAACAAGATGGCAAATTTTCAAAGTAGACACCAAAAACGTTGTACAAAGAAGTATGTTCTAAACTATACAGTGTTGATAGATTTCACGGAGGGGTTGTGACTTGTGTGTCTACTACACAAGGTCTTCTTTCATGCACAAAGGTAACGCTATTTCACCTTTATTCGGTGGTTAACCTATGTCCGTTGTTTTTAAAACACGCTATTTCACCTTTATTCGGTGGTTAACCTATGTCCGTTGTTTTTAAAACACGCTATTTCACCTTTATTCGGTGGTTAACCTATGTCCGTTGTACATGTTTTCAAAACAGGCCTAGGGTATTCGGGGATATCAAGTCGACAGACCACCATCCATTCTTGAATGCCCCGATTCAGCAAAGACAACGGATATAGGTTACCCCGCGGATAAAGGTGAACTAACGTTATATGTGTTGGTCTTGATCAACAGAAATTGTGTCGGGACCTGACATCAGTACATGAAACGTCTCTTTTTATATATGTTACTCTAGCTGTATACTTGGTCATGAATTTGTATGAATTTGCTTCTTTCTTCTTAAAAATTTGGACATGGTATCAATAAAAGTAGCTACACAAAGTACACGACAAGTGAACAACAAATATACCAAAATTGAGGCAACTCACAAATCTGATTGAGTGTTAGCCCTGGTAAAGTTGGGAAGGGTGGGGGGTGTTGTGGGGGTGCCCCCCCCCCCCCCCCCCGGGGGTACATTTTACAAACTTTTCAACCAACGTTTTGTAAGTTAATCGGGGATTCACAAGTTAGTCAGCAGGGGCATATAGCTATCGTAACAACTTTCGTCAACAAAATAATTCCAGGAGAGTATGTATAAATTCCTGGAAAAATCTATTTCCTTTTCAAGAAAAATGCCGCCTTTCGGAAAAGAAACATTCTTTCTCAGAAATTCAGATTCCTTGGTCAAATTCATAGAATGGTTGGAGGCATCTTAAGATTTCGAAGAGTTTAATTTTCGGAGGTCTGAGAGCACAGGGGGCCAATTCTGAATCTTCAAGTCTAGACGCTGGATTTTACTTAAAAGTATTTCCATATATATACCCTATGATGTGCCGTTATATTTATGCAACGTAGAGCGTTTGCTACGCTCTAGCGACAAGTACAAGCCTTTGCAAACTTCTGAATGTCGTCTGTAATGTGAAATTGCGCTTTGTATCCGCTGGTATAAAGGTAAAGTAGGGTAAAGATTTTATAACCTTTTTGAGGTAGATACTCTCAGCTACAATGACAGAAGGCACGTTAGATACGGGAGTTAATGTTCTATAGATCGTTGCATCCAAAGTATCTTCAAAGAAGTTAATATTAAGGTCTGCCATATGCGGGATATGTAATGTCATCGTAAATGTATATTCTTGAAACATTACCCTGATATTATGATATTACTGTTTCGAGCACACCCATAAAGATGTGGTTGAACATGAATGAGAAAATACATGCCAGTAGTTTATGGTTGGCGTATTGTCATTAGAACAAAGCAGGATATGAAAATTCATCGAAATACTATTAATTCTAGAACAACATACAGAAATGGCACACAGCTTTAAAAAGGGATTCTGAAATCAACTGGGGATTCATAATAGAAGTTGAATCAAGCACCCACTGTCTTTCATCAGTGAAATGAAAATAAAAGTACACAAGACTTACGGAACAAAGAATACTATAGCTACTTATTGTTCTAACTACACTATACAGGAAACGGCCAAGGTGTTTAAGTATTCTAAGTAAACAACACAGGTAACTGCCAAGCAGTTCTATGTAGCATTCAAAATAAACGAAGGGGTAAGGTAACGGACAAGAGTTCTATAATAACATCTAACAATGCAATAGATATGTAAAATTACGAAAAAAAGATAAATCAACTACCCTAGTGGCGTCGTATGGCCAGTGACTAGGCTATCGGGAACGAGATTGAGAGGTCCCGAGTTCGAGTCCTGAAATTTCAGGCTAAAAGTATGGTCTTCTGGAAAGGCATTTCCCCCAAACTTTCCACCCAGACGTAACAATATAAAATAGGCACCTGATTTTGGTTGGGGAGGTAAAAGGCAGTAGAAGGAGAGGGATGGGCTTCGCCTCCCAATACCTTACCCTAGAAACAGTGAAAAACAACCCACTTGCGCTGTCCCTACGGCCTCAAAAAGGCTATATAACTTTACCTACCTTACCTCCTTAGATCACATTGTGTTGTAGTAGTGGACGTCTCGGTCAAATGGTTACATATCTTTGTATCTTATAGGTAGGGAAGGATGTATATAATATCTAAAGGTGTTATATCATAGTTAAAACCTCATGCTGTCCGTTCGTTAGCATATATCACTATGTGCCAGAACAAAGCGCATTGTTCTTATTTGTGACGTAATACACGGTCCTTCCCATTTTTTGTGCTAAATCGTCTTGATCGCTTTGAGAAAAATGTATTGCCAAGTAAAATAATTACACGATGTAAGTGTAATTGTGCAACTCGTTTTGCAACTTGTTTTGCAATACCCATTTTTTCTAGTTTACATTATAGAAAAATGCTGACACTTTACACCCAACACTGGAATTTACAATGTAGGAACTTACCCCTCTAAATTTTTGGACGAACCCTGTCGACCTTGTTCACAGAGAGAACTGCGAGAAGTTCAAATGCGCGGAATAAATTGTATTGAGACATTCTGAAGACAAAGTCCTACAGAAGCTACCACGAATTTGAGAGATCATACATCATTATAAACAACATATGAAAGAAATCAGTGGTCATATCATATCATATCATATCATATCATATCATATCGTATCATATTATATCAAATCATATCATGTCATATCATAGTATTTGGACAAGAGGCAGAAGACATTGCCATCATTATCAACGATACATGAAAAACTCAATTGTCATATCATATATGACATCATATCATATATGACATCATATCATAGTATTGGGATAAGAGGTAGTATATTGCCAATAGGAGCCGCTTCTTACGCGAATACCCAGGGTTTACATTAAGAGTTTAAGTTGAGCTATAAGCGTGACTGTACACTACGCCCTCTACCCCCGGCACTTGTGATTCAGGAATCGTAACGATTGAGATATCGTAAACATCAACAGGTATAGCGGCACAAAACGACAATAATCGCCAGGACATCTATATGCCAGACCTAGAAATTAGCGTGCACTGTGCTATATACAGCACAAGTGTATACGCACGATTTCATAAGTACCTTATATATCTTACTTCTCACGTATGTTCTCTCATGTACTCTTCTCATGTATGGCCGACTCTCCTATAACCCGTGTTTTTAAAGCATCGGCAATTTGGGCAGTTGTGATTGAGATATCGTAAACATCAACAGACACAATGGCACAAAAAGACTATAATCGCCAAGACATCTGCACCTAGAAACTAGCGCGTAGTGTGCTACAGCGCACTAGTGTATGCATATACATTGTACATACCTCCTCGCGTTGTAAGACCGATTGTCCTAAAATTGTATGCGTTGACAGTTTTGGCAGTTGTGATTGAGATATTTGAACATCAACAGATACAACGGCACAATCGCCAAGACATTTAGATCTAGAAAAGGCTAGCGCGTATTATGCTACACCACTATTGTATAAGTACGGTTTCATATTTGTATCTTACCTTATATTACTTCTCACGCTGTAAGGCCGACTCTCCTAAAACCTGTGTTCTTCAAAACGATATCTGAAGAGACCCAC
Source organism: Branchiostoma floridae (assembly GCF_000003815.2). NCBI lineage: Eukaryota > Metazoa > Chordata > Leptocardii > Amphioxiformes > Branchiostomatidae > Branchiostoma > Branchiostoma floridae. The sequence goes on from NC_049995.1 coordinate 9,166,268, forward strand.
AGGACTCATTGACTGTGTCGCGATCGCCTTTTAGCCTGAGCCCGGAGTTCAAATGGCCGTCGATGCTTGTAAATCAGCTACTCGAAGCCTCCTGGTGTCTTGGTTGGTTGTTGTGCCGGCGGTCCGGCGTGCTACGCAGGTAGTAATGTTACGTGCGTACGGCAACGTGTTGTGCCTTTTTTGTGTCTCCACGAGGGCTTACATAACCAAGAGATTTCGGAGTCTACAAGGGCGAAATGACAACCGTACCAGCTTTCACTCACTCACTCACAGCTTTGCTGTCACGGAAAAGTGAATATCTCGTGACACGACACTAGAAATGATATTCAAAAGCTGTTTTACGTCAGGAAAACGGACGTTAGTAGACGTAAGGGAGAAAAGGCGGAAGTAACAGTTGTTTTGTGACGTTCCGGAACGTCGTTGCCATAGCAACGCCGCTGGTATTGTGCTTGCATAGTACTGATGGTACAGCCAACAATCGTTTACTATGTAAATTCACAACAATGTATGGCATATGTTCCAGAATAAGAGATATATCGAGACATAGAGAAGAGTATATTCGCCAACGGAAGGTTATGTGTTTGGGAGTGTGTACGTGTGTGTGTTAGCTTGATAACTCGACTTGGAAAGACCCCGACGAATTCTCTTAAAAATTGGTATGCCGGTAAGTCTTGGTGAGACCTCGCAGCCAACTGTACATGATTTTGACATCTCGTGTTCCGGACATGATATGCTCATGATTTTTGAGTGGTAGATATATCTTTTGGGGCAAAGAGTAAGTGGTGTAGGCTTGGCCCCCCCTAGTGGCTTTCTTGGAACTGCAGGGGCCAATTTGTTTCAGATTTTGAAAGAGGATACCTCAAGAAGGTTTTGACGGATTGTCATGATTTGCGGTATGTATAAAGCTGAATGATTTATTTTGAATCATAATTAGAGACGTCTAAATGCATGTCGTGACGTATCAAGAGGTTCTATGGTGTAATGGTTAGCACTCTGGACTCTGAATCCAGCGATCCGAGTTCAAATCTCGGTAGAACCTATGAGTTTTGTTGACTTTTTGAACACGAACGCAGAGTCACTTTTTGACTACTTTACACTGATTGTCTTTTTGCCATGGTTCTCTGAACGTTACATTTGTGATGATGGAATTTTAATACATGTACAAAGCTCTGTATATCTAAATACTGATAGACAGCACAAGACGGGATATTAACACATAGGTAGGATACAAACGTCTGAAATGCCAGTAGAATATAGGGTGTGACAATGCGAAAACAATGATTCACGGATACGACCGCGCATGCGTGGGTCAAAGGTGAAAGCCCCTGACTTGTAAACAATTCTTGTCTCGACAATACTTAATACATGTCCTGATATAAAAATTTATATTTATTTCTGTCCGTCATAATTCGTTTTGCATCACATTCCGGCCAGACTTGTTTTGTTTACGTCTCAGGGGCCTTAACCTTTGACATACCCATGCGCACTCGAATCCGCGAATAGACTTGTTCAGTTTTGTTTTTCTCTTCTTGGTGGGGGACCCCTGCGTAGGCGGTTTCTATGAATAATGAAAACCCTCGTTATTTGTCCCATATGTTCCGTTATGTAAAAGATTTGTCGAAAGGATTACAAATACGAAAACTATTTCGTTCTTTCCTAAAATATTTCGTCGTCCATAGACCAATTTGCGTTGTGTACCAGAATAAGGGACGCATTTGCGTTTTTGTGACCCATATATATGTATATGCCAAATATGGAGCGTTTGACATATTACTGTATTAGGGGAAATGTTCGAGGTAATTTTTTGTTTGTTTTTCACGAACCCTAAAAGAAACATAGCGAACATTTCCCTTCTTACAGTAAAACACTGCATGGCACGTCAGCCACAAACTTACAAACTTACAAAATTAAATACTTGAAGTAATAAAATCCCCGCAAACATTTCCATTTTTACGGTACTTGTCTCAGAACGTATTGAAAAATCATCGTACTTAAACTCTTGATGGCTTTTCACCTTACGTATTAGTCTCTACCAGACTCCGGATCGCTGGAAAAATCGTAGAAAATGGAACAAATCAGAGGAGTAAGCCGGCCAGAGGAATATAACCGGCCAGGGAACAGCACGGGATCGCGAGCTGTTCCCTGGTCGGTTACATTCCTCTCTATTTGTTCCATTTCTACGATTTTCTAGCGATCCGGAGTCTGGTAGAGACTACTTACGTATAACTGTAATGTACATTATGACGCTAAGACGCCATGGAGTTATTGCTGATAATAGCAATAATTACTTATTGACGTAAGAAATGCACCGGTGGCAAATTTGCGAACACGTTTTCGAAAGCGGAGAAAACACTCGTTTCAAAACCACATGTTCTCGAGTCTCTAGTACCTAAAGTACAGAAATAGCGACTATTGACATAACGTATAGCCCGGTAGACAAGAATAGACAAGTTTTTACTGTTCAGTAGTGATGGTCTACTCGAAAGCTTGAAAAGTGGTTCACAAAAACGTCATTCGGTTACATTCTAAAATAGCGCACACTTCTCGCTCAACAATGACAATGTGTGTCGCTCGCAATTCTATCTCCCTTCATTTTATGGCCTTCTCATTCTTTTTGGCGCCCTCAAATTGCACCAACTCACTCAATAGATAAGACATCAGCTGGAATCTATGGCGCGGAAAGAACTCTAAAAGGTTGTAAGAACATCGTCACGACAGGGGGAAAACATCATCAGGGGCTGGTACGTTAGATGTTTCAGAAGAGGGGTGGTCATCAAGGGCTAGTACGTTAGACATCTCCGGAGAGGGGTGGTTTAGAATGATTCTGTAAGGTTGTTCCACTACATAATAAACTTATCAATTTCAATCATGTGTTTGGTTTTCTTTTACATCTGTTAGATTTTATATTCATATTCAATGTATTTTTTAGCCAGCCTGTTATTTTCTTGCATGTTTTTTCTATGATTTTTGTTCTTTTGTTTGATCTTATTTGCTTATGTATGTCTGTTATAACCAGATTTGGCTGTTCAACATTATATCTCACGTAGATATTTGTAATGTAAATTATCAGTGCATCGTTTTCAATTCTATCTACCTTCATGTCTTGTGTACTTTAAGGAAGTTAAGTAAATCTCTAAGAGACTGACCTAGAACCAATCATTCAATTAAGAAAGCCTCTGGATCTAATCGTCCGAAGAACTAGTTTAAGCGGAGATTTAATTTATTTTTAGCTTGAAGGAAGCCGTGAAAATATCATCAAGAAGAAGGTGAAGCTCCGTATAGTAAGCCGGGTATACTGATTAATTCGTTTCCGGGAATCCTCCGCGTGTTTCCTGGAATAGACCGATGCCATAGCCCAGCCCATATCCACAGCCACATTCTCATTGGTTCATCCACTAAATGCCATGCCCTCATTGGTTGAACTACTAATTGCAATGCTAACATTGGTGGGGCTGCTAGTTATGATGGGCAGTCAGAATCGGTCAATAGGTCAATAGGTGTCTGCACTCACGTGATTATGACGTAGGTAGTATTCTCCATGCTGAATGTTAAACCGGGACGTCTTCACGCAAATTTTTACAGGTGGATACAGTTGCATGTATTTATAATTATGCAACTAGAAAGAATACACTAGCAAGCAAATACAGAATATTGCCTTCATATACTTTAGCAACTATAGTCTAACAAAACACTGATCTCTTATTCACACACATTCGTAACCAGCCCCATCATCTCTGTCCTGCCACTTGCTACAATACCAGTAACCAGTCGTCTGGTCAGGGTCATTGACCTTATTTGTTTGGAGAAGCAAAGAAGAGGAATAAGAAACGGACCAAAACATCTGTTTCCCCCTTTGGCATAAGACAACACCATATACGTGCCAGTTTGACTCTTCCAGGTTTAACCAAACAACATGGCGGCTGTGATGTCACACCCCGTATCAAATGTAGTGCATGAAAGACGTGATTTTGCGATGTGAAGCACGTGATTTTGTGACATGGTACACGTGATTTTGTGACATGGTACGCATGATCTTTGCTACTGTCTTGTGACTATCATTGATTCCTCTTGTATCTACTTCTATGGTGGAGCAAAATAAACGATGAATAAAAATATTTAGTATTCTAGATTGATGAATAGACGGCGAACAAACAAATTACGTGAAAATAGTTCCTCGAAGCTACTCGGTAAAATTCACGAAATTATTTCGCACGCGTCTTCCTTTAATCTCTCTTGAACAGAGCCTTATTTAGATCTGTCACTTTTCTCGACTGTAAAATCTGCTTTACTTCTAAATGTAGAAAGCTTATCAAAGATGCAAGACCTTTTATTTGAGATTAGGTTCAGCTTTACAGCTCTAGTATACTGATTAGTCCTCACAGCTTTCAAAGTCTGACCCTTTTGAAAGGTCGTCGATACTTTCTTTTAACCTTTGTCTGTCCTTGGTGCTAAGTGACCTTCAGATCGCCCCCCTCCCACATTTTCTTTCATATAAGGGCATGCTGGTTGGATTATATGGATGGCATCATCTGGGCACCCCAAAATCGATGCGAGCGTGCGAAATAAACTTTGACCAAAAATTGCCTTTATTCCTAAGTGGTCGGAAAGGCTGAACAAGTGGCTGAATACACAGAGAATGGTGTAAACAACAAGACGTTATTTTATCAGTTTCGGTCTGGTGCAGCTGACTTTGACCAACAATGTATTTCTATTTCTTTATGCTACTGGGCAAAGCCCACTTCAAGGGCATCCCGCTCATGTAACGTTAACGCTAGTTCACCTTTATCCGCGGGGTAACATTTATCCGTTGTATATAAGATCTGAGTATTTAGGGATATCAATTCGACAAACGGCTGTTTCAGACCGGAATTCTATGCATTTTGCAATATTGCATTTTCAATGCAGCGTCCGTCGACTAGATTCCCCTAAATATCTTGGTTTTAAAAACAACGGATATAGGTTACCATGTGGATAAAGGTGAATTACTGTTACATAAGTTTGTCGACCAACACTGTGACATGTAAAGAAACTATGGTAAACACGGCTTTATTACATGAAAGAATATATAAAGCCTCCATGTACACCCCGTAGCAACAATGATAAAACGAAAAATCTAGAGCCAAATGGAATTACAAACACCTCTGATTTGCGTCTTATTTTGGCCCGGAATTTTGGGACCATTCAGTCATGTGTGGCCAGCCGCAATACCGTTGCCAACTGTTAGAGGTCGTGCGCTTGTCATTCGCGTTGCTTCAAGTAATATCATCAATGAAGGTAACCAATGGAAAAGACTCCAGGGTGAAAAAAAATCTCATCAGCAGAAATGACCAATGGGGGAAGACTCCAAAGTGGGATAGCCAATGAGAAAAAGTGCATTTTTGTGACCAATGGTTATCCAGCATTCTGGCAGTGAGTCTACGAATGAAAGAGCAGTAACTTTCCGCGCTTCCTGTGGAGCCCTTTATGTGGCCTGACGCCACGTGAGATCGTCACTTACGGGCGGGTGTTCAGCCAGGCAAGACCGTACGTTTCTTATGTGGAGGCGTCAATGTATGCCGACATGTCTGCACTGCCATGCGGCAGACGGACATGGGATTAGCGCTAAAGTTGTCACTGAAAGGGGGCTTCGGGAGGAGTCCAGAGACGATTTACGTCAACACAATACAATCTTTGGACCATCTTCGAGAACATGCGAGGACTTATTCTAAAAGGTAGGCAGACTGTATGCCGTCTGACTTTTATGTCGTGTTACCCGTATCTTGACCAATTTTTTTCTTTTTCATTTGACATGTGGAGCCTGGTAGAGATTATATATAGAACTTTATTGCGCAACGATCGTACACGGTACAAAGTATGGCAAAAGAAAGAAGAAACAAACTTATCATCCTAATTACAAAAGCAAGTATTAAACATAATACATATGCAGATAATGAATATAGAATGGAATTTGACATCCTTATTTCTAAAACAATGAGAGCTAGCCTAAACATTGTACTACAATCGAGTGGTAAAAGACAGACAGCTTGAATAATTTAGCTTGATACCGCATACAGGAGAGAAGGCGTCCTCCTGTTGTGTCCTGGTCTTCACTCTTCATGTGATCGTACCTGCGACTCTCCCAGTGTTTATCTAGCCTAGACTTGAACTGATTAACGCTATCAACTGTAACTACTGCATCTGGTAAAGAGTTCAAGTTAGAGACAATTCTGACACTGAAAGTTTAGCTGCTCACCCTAGTCCTTGCCGACATTCGTTTCAATAAGCCTTCTCACATTACTTAGGGCGCATGTGCGGCGACAGGAATTCTAGGTAATATGTCAAAGGGCAAGGCACACAAAAAGTAAACAAACCCGTCTGGACATTGTTATGCAAATCGAAACAATGGTGAAGACAAGGACTGTTTACTTTTTTGTGTGCCTACCCTTGACATATTACCTAGAATCCCTGTCGCCGCACATGCGCCCGAACTAATGTGAGAAGGCTTATATTGCCCATTTCTCTTTGCAGCTTAGCCCGACTAGATAAGATTCGTGAAAAGATGATATTCGGGG
>NC_049995.1:9173583-9176195 GCF_000003815.2 Branchiostoma floridae
GGTCTCTACACATGAGCGAATTACGGAATGGGTTCAAGCGCTGACTGGTTTGACTAATGAGTACTGGAAAATTCCTAGTAATTAGGTAAACGATATGCACTCGCAAACTTACAGAATTCGAATCGAATGTCCCAATAATACTCTGTATGGCAAGAAAGCAAAACAATGTAAGTCTGTATCGGGCCTAATAAGTTGACATTTACTTTCTTGCAGTCAATGGAAGCTGGGAAGGAAACATTTCTTCAAGTTTCTTGCTGATGCCATCAAGCCGACATCAACAACCTGCAGTGATGGGACCAGTATTGTTGAGAGCAGATATCGTCCGATCCACAGTTCGCCATCTCCACATTGACGTCCATATCAAGATCAGTGCTGTTGTGTACGCCATGTCAGAGGACATTAACTGTTAAGTTATGTTGTATTCCCAGTACGTTCTGTAATCGTTGACATGCGTGTCCCTCAGAGCTCCATCCTTGGCCCCCTGTAAGAAGCTGATGAAGGTGTAAAACGGAAACATCTCGCAACATGGGCTACGACGTATTGGCATGACAGGAAGTGAATGATTTGTGATGTTGCATTTCATGATAGCGAACTGTCGACCTTACCACTCCTTCTGCCTACCTGAGGCATTGTTGGCAGGGCTGATCACAATCTTTTTGGTTGGCTGTAAGATGCTTGTGTGTGCCAAGTTTGTTGACATCCCGAGAAATGTTGCTGGTAGGTGGCTAGGATGTTTTGTGAGTGGGGGCTCCTTTTGCACTCGAGGCTTCAGTCTTTTTCTGTGGTGTACAGGTCCGATGTGTGACTGATTTGGTTTCTGTGACTGTGTCAATGGCTGAGGTTGTATTCGGAGTTGTTCTGCAGTTCAGGCCTTCAGGAAACAAAGACTTTTCCGGTTCTGTGAGCTTATGACTGCTTTGGTTTTTCTGCCATCTGTTGTCCTTTCTGTTTTATGTCTAGGTCGGTGGTCGTCGGGAACCTAGACCATTACATAATCTGCCTTCTGTCGTTATCTTGGGTCCCGAACCAAGACAATGACACGGGGCCGGAAAGGAAGACAGGTGGTTGAAGAGCTTGGGTTGTTGTGAGCTCACAGAATCAGTGAAGTCTTTATTCTCTGAAGGACTGAACTTTGCAGTACCTCCGAATGCAACCCCGGCAATCGACATGGTCACAGAAACCGAATCAGCCATACATCGAGCCTGTATACTGCAGAAACAGGCTGAAGCGCGGAGTGTAGAAATAGCCACTGCTCTCAGAATGTCCTAACCCCCTACCGGCAGCATTACTCGGGATGTCATCAAAACGTACTCAACACCTTTCCGAGAGAGATCAAGAGATCATGGTTCTTCCTGCTGATAAAGCTTCAGGTAGACAGAGGGGATGGGACAGTTCTAGTTCTAGTTTGAACCTAGAACTGAAATTACAATCACAAATAAAGTTTACTTCCTGGCATGCCACTAGCACTGTATAGATTAAGGTCTTGTTAATGCCCTTTCACAGAATGTAAAGTAATTTCAGTCATGTCTATTGCGATGATAGATGCATGATGTTCTGTTTACAAGGTGTTAGGTAGAAGATTTTCTCTATCACTAGTTCAAGTTTAATTTGTCTCTGCAAGGACAGTTCTAGAAATATAATTCATTTCTTAATGCCTTGTTCTATGAAAATTTATTGCTATCATGCCATTCCAGTATAGGAGTGGCTGCTGACACTGAATCGTCTCCTTGTTTTTGTACTTAATAGCTAAATCCTAAGTGACCAAATGTCTTTTGTGTATTTGGCTTCTTAATTTGATTAAGCGTGCCCATGTGGTTTACAATGTAGTTGAAGCTGATATGATGATGTGCAGAGGTTACTTGTAACCTTTTTTTCTTTTGAATATGTCCTTTCGAAATGTTGCTGCTTAAGGCGTAGGCTGGTGGTCAGACACACTGTCCCGAATACACACGTACTAACAGACTAACCCAAGCACACACACACACACAACACACATTTTTATCGAACACTAATACACTGTAACACAAATGCCTTAGCCTTAAGCTGCAACTTGAAGGAAAAATTTTGTTTTAACTTAAAAGCTACAGGGCTTCAAGTTGCCTCCAGATCTATACATAGCCACTGTCAAACTTACGAATGTTTATATTTTTTACAGCACCTTTATTTAGAGGATAACAAAGTCCTCATGTTAACTTGGAAGTTCATCTGTGTTGGTAGAAGTCATTATTATATTAGTTCAACTGTAATATCCAACACAACAAATTGGACTCACCCAATAAGGTAATTGTAAGCACAGGTTAGGTGTGATCTGCTTGCCACTTAGTAAGTTACATTGTATGGACGTAAAAGCAACATTGTGTGGGGCCGTGTAGCACAGTGGTAGTGTATTCGGCCCGTGACCGAGAGGTCGCCGGTTCGAATCCGCCTCCGTGTTGCCGGTCTTGTGCCCTTGGGAAAGGCACTTTACACGACTTTCCTCACTTTACTCAAGTGAAAATGAGTGTTATGCTATGTATAGCAATGATTGATCTCATACTTCATCTTGATTCATAGTTTATCTTGTATTCATTCCACATAAAGGTCTTTTGTTCTCAGTCATCATGTTTCAACGA
>NC_049995.1:9176295-9178442 GCF_000003815.2 Branchiostoma floridae
TGCAGCCTCCTTGCTCACCCATAATAAAATTGTATATACGTGAAACGCTTGGCTTCTTCCATACCCATTCCTACGCAGAGACATCCAACGGCGCCAGCTTCTCTTCTCTATACTCTGCTATCTCAAACGTCACGATCAGTTCCTGGCCCCCTGCTTATAACATTGATGAGCTTACCCGCGGCCTTTGCGAGATCCCTTTTTGAAAACTGAAAGGCCTATCCTCTGATTAGCTGGTTTGTGGCGACGCCCACAGGAACTGATCGTGACGGTTGAGATAGCAGAGTACAGACAAGAGGCGGTTTGCTGTCGCCGTTGGCTGTCTCTGCGTAGGAGAATGTTCCATACCACCCTCTTGAGGAAAATCAATGGTCCCTCTTTCCCACCCCCTCGGAAAGTTGTGAAGCTGGCCATTGTGGTCCCTCTCGTCCAAGATTGTCGCTCGGAATTAACTGTCCCCATCTTCCACCCCCAAAAGTTTATGTAAAATGTATGGTCCCCCTTCACAGTCCCGATTCTCTGAAAGAAATCGGGACCTCTGTCCTATTCCCTAACGTTTATGTGAAATGGATTGCTTTGTGCAAATCCATTTGTTTGATATACTAAAGATCGTGACTTTTAGGGCACAACACCTATGGTACTTTTGGTCTTCGCATGTAAGGCCACAGCAAGTAAATTCTATGGATGATATTCTCTGCAAACTGCACAAATTGTGAGGTAGGGCGAAAAAAAACAAGCCATGGAATAATGAGCACGTGGATGTCATCCTTAGAATTTATAATTACTTGCTGTGGCCTTACACTGATAAACATAGTCTACGATTGCCTATGCTAGCTACAACGCCTTTGATTGATCCAAACAAAATGTTTCTTTTGTGAGACGGTGGATAGTCGACTTGTGAGACGGTCCCCGGTAGTCAGTACTGAGCGATCCAAACAAAATGTTTCTTTTGAGAGACGGTGGATAGTCGACTTGTGAGACGGTCCCCGGTAGTCAGTATTGACTACTGAGCGATCCAAACAGAATGTTTCTTTTGAGAGACGGTGGATAGTCGACTTGTGAGACGGTCCCCGGTAGTCAGTACTGAGCGATCCAAACAAAATGTTTCTTTTGAGAGACGGTGGATAGTCGACTTGTGAGACGGTCCCCGGTAGTCAGTACTGACTACTGAGCGATCCAAACAAAATGTTTCTTTTGAGAGACGGTGGATAGTCGACTTGTGAGACGGTCCCCGGTAGTCAGTACTGACTACTGAGCGATCCAAACAAAATGTTTCTTTTGAGAGACGGTGGATACGACTTGTGAGACGGTCCCCGGCAGTGAAAGCAGGTGGTAATGGGGCCAATAAATGTGTCTGAAGAAAGACAAGCACACGTAAGCTACAACACTACAGCACGCTTCATATAACACACCCCAAGTACAAGAGGTAAATATGTCATTGGGCATTGGGAGGGGGGGCAGCATGTGTAGACATGTGTAGTGATTAAATAAAAAAAGTGCACGGATGAAAGGATGTTCACTTTATGATACTCGGGGCAACATAAATAAGATATCTTTTAAATCTACAAATTGCGCCGTTGTGCGCCATAATTTCATTTTAAAAATCGCAGTACCAAGCACCGCCCTAAACATGCTTTAATCTCGATGTATGGTGACGAAATGAAAAAAAAGGATCTTCACTGATAAAAGGATGTTCACTTACGCAACATAGGTAGAATATCATAAAATCTATTTTTAAAATGATATGTGGAAAATGGCGCATAGCAGCGCTATAAACTTTGCGCTGCTATGCGCCATTTTACACGCATTTCATTTTAAAAATCGCAATGCCAAGCACCGTCCTTAAACATACTATGGCCTCGTTGTATAGTGAATAAGTCGTAAAAGGATTTGTACTGATAAAAAGATGTTCCTTATGATACTAGGCGAAAGATGGGCAAGATACTTTGTACAATGTACCATAAAATCTATAAATTGCGCCCATGTGTGCCAACTTGCACATTTTATTTAAAACATCGCAATTTCAAGCACCATGTTGTAAACGCCCGGTGCTTTTTTTTGTTCAATAAATCAGTAAAGCAGTGACGTCACTTTCAAACAATTGTTTATTCAAGGTCAGATTCTGACCTTTGCTCAGTAGACGCGAGCAA